>NC_053028.1:627007693-627113673 GCF_003073215.2 Triticum urartu | reverse complement strand
AACGGTTGGATCTTTTCCACACACTACATAAGGGGTCTCCTTCTTCCCCGTTGACTCACCTCTTCCACCATTAAAGCTCCATTATTGCTCCAAGCTCCATTTTCGCCCGATCTCACTCCCTAGCCAACCAAACTTGTTGATTTGCTCGGGAGTGGTTGAGAAGGCCCCGATCTACACTTCCACCAAGAGATATTTGATTCCCCCCTACTAATCCCTTGTGGATCTTGTTACTCTTGGGTGTTTGAGCATCCTAGACGGTTGAGGTCACTGCGAAGTCATAGTCCATTGTGGTGAAGCTTCGTGGTGTCGTTGGGAGCCTCCAATTGAGTTGTGGAGATTGCCCCAACCTCGTTTGTAAAGGTTCGGTTGCTGCCTCCAAGGGCACCAATAGTGGAATTACGGCATCTCGCATTGTGTGAGGGCGTGAGGAGATTACGGTGGCCCTAGTGGCTTCTTGGGGAGCATTGTGCCTCCACACCGCTCCAACGGAGACGTACTTCCTCTCAAAGGGAAGGAACTTTGGCAACACATCCTCGTCTCCACCGTCTCCACTCTTGGTTATCTCATGCCTTTACTTGTGTAGCTTATTTGTTTCATATATATTGCTTGCGTGTGTTCCTATTCGTGTTGCATCATATAGGTTGCTCATCTAGTTGCATATCTAGACAACCTACTTTGATGCAAAGTTTAAATTGCTAAAGAAAAACTAAAAATTGTTAGTTGCCTATTCACCCCCCCCCCCTCTAGTCAACCATATCGATCCTTTCGAACGTGCCATCAATGGCGATGACGGGCCGACAATGCTCAAAAGCCCTCACGCATTGCTCAAAGGCCCAAAATGCACGGCCAAATACTCGGACGGTCCTCCCATTATGAATCAATGTTTGGTGCCCATGAGGCTCAACCACGTGAACCATGCCTGGATTTGTGGCGGCCATAGCTAACAACAACCTAGGGAGTCGGTTGTATGCTTCCTTCCAATTGCCATACAACATCTTGAATGCGGCTTGCTTCGCCTTCCATGCCTTGTCGTACTTCACCTTGTAATGAAAGATGGCTTTCACAAGGTCAATGACACTCTTGATGCTCATTATTGGAAGTGTGGATATTTGGTTGGATAACCTGTAAGCAATGAACTAGGACGTGAGTTGTCTGTGTTGTTGGTACACAAGCTCGCCATCCGCATTCTTGTGCCGGCACATGTGAGTTGGTAGACAACTCACTATGCGCCAAGTGGGACCTTCTTTCCATGGCCTTGCACGCACAATCCATGGACATCTTGGCACTTCACATTTGACCGTGTAATGCACATTGACGTCTGAGTTGGCCACTTTATGTGGACGATAATGTGCAACCGAGTAGTTGTCGAGCCACATCTTCAATTCCAAGAAGGATTGAAACTCACAACCGGGATATATCCCGTTCTTGCTGTCTTCCAAATCACGGTGAGAACTTGGCCTAGCTCCAAGAGATATGCATTTGCCACCATCCACAACGGCTTCATTCGCGAGACTAAGATCCTTGAACAATGGTGTCTTGTGATCCCGCCCGAATACCTTCTTGAATGCTTGGGCCTCCTTCGGCGTGAACCCCTCCTCATCAACTTCTTCATCGGGACCATCGTCATCCGAGTCCGATGCATATGCACGGGAAAAAGGGATGGATTGGTCCATTGTCTCTTGCACATGATATTGGTCGAGATCACCCACATTGTTGTCATGGAGATCAACTTCGTTGTCATCCTCCTCGTACTCATCATTCTCCTCTTCAAAAGCTTCATTTTGGTTGTTTGGAGTCGGGCCCAATGTTGGCCAATCTTGTTGCGTGAAATGAGGTTCACTCATTTGATCTTGGTTAATGGGTGGGGGAGTGCTAGCAACCAACGGGGAGGGGTTCCGGTTCAAGTCCAAATTCAAAGTAGACTCAACCTTCTTGGAGGCAAATAACTCAAGAGCCTTGTCTAGAGATTCGGCAACCGTCTCCTTGTATGCAACCCAACGTTGCTCGGAGTTCACACACATTGTCTTCCAATGGATGTGCATTCCAAAACCAACATTATGCCTTCCCTCGAACTCAACAACGTCACTTGGGTCCATCCAATTCAAATCCTTCCTCACTTGTTCCAAGAGCTCTGCATAGCTAGGACTACTCTCAAACACCATGTCAAGCTCACCCGGGTCCGGCTCAACATTGCCTTTCAGAAAGGCCTCTTTATCCACATGATGAACATAAACACATGTTATCCCCATCCCTATAATAATCAAAAACACACATATATCAAGTAAGTACTTAACAAAAATATTTGCACAAAATACATATGCCCTAACATATATATGAATTAATAACCATAACCCCCACATAACAATTACCACAACCCTAACCATAGCATAACCCTAACACCAACATCAAACACACATAACCCTAACCCTAGCATACTATGAAAGCCTAACAATACCAAATTAGCAAAGAAACATAACATGATTCAAAACAAATTTCCAAAACCAAGCCAAAACTAGGGTTTCCCCAAACTAGCTAGATTTGAGCAAATGTGACAATTCCTATGGATGAAAACGAGGGGGTCGGAGGAGATTACCTTAAGGGAGGGGTTGGCTTCGAAATCCACGGTCAAATACTCCGGATTTGCAAGATTTGAGAAGGATTTGAGAGGGGGGGTGATATGTCTCCGTCGTATCTATAATTTTTGATTGTTCCATGCCAATATTATTCAACTTTCATATACTTTTGGCAACTTTTTATACTATTTTTGGGACTAACATATTGATCCAGTGCCCAGTGTCAGTTCCTGTTTGTTGCATGTTTTTTGTTTCGCAGAATATCCATATCAAACGGAGTCCAAACGGAATAAAACCTGACGGAGATTTTTTTTGGAATATATATGATTTTTGGGAAGAAGAATCCACGCGAGACGATGCTCGAGGGGCCCACGAGGTAGGGGGCGCGCCCTAGGGTGTCAGGCGCGCCCCTGACCCTCGTGGCCACCCTGTAAGGTGGTTGGTGCCCTTCTTTCGCCGCAAGAAAGCTAATTTCCGGATAGAGATCGTGTCAAAATTTCAGCCCAATCGGAGTTACGGATCTCCACGAATATAAGAAACGGTGAAAGGGAAGAATCTGAGAACGCAGAAACAAAGAGAGATAGAGAGATAGATCCAATCTCGGAGGGGCTCTCGCCCCTCCCACGCCATGGGAGCCAAGGACCAGAGGGTAAACCCTTCTCCCATCTAGGGAGGAGGTCAAGGAATAAGAAGAAGGAGGGGGGCTCTCTCCCCCTCGCTTTCGGTGGCACCGGAGTGGCACCGGGGGCCATCATCATCACCGCGATCTACACCAACACCTCCGCCATCTTCACCAACATCTCCATCACCTTCCCCCCTCTATCTACAGTGGTCCACTCTCCCGCAACCCGCTGTACCCTCTACTTGAACATGGTGCTTTATGCTTCATATTATTATCCAATGATGTGTTGCCATCCTATGATGTCTGAGTAGATTTTCCTTGTCCTATCGGTGGTTGATGAATTGCTATGATTGATTTAATTTGCTTGTGGTTATGTTGTTGTCCTTTGGTTCCCATCATATGAGCGCGCGCGTGGATCACACCATAGGGTTAGTTGTATGTTGATAGGACTATGTATTGGAGGGCAAGAGTGACAGAAGCTTCAACCTAGCATAGAAATTGATGCATATGGGATTGAAGGGGGACCAATATATCCTAATGCTATGGTTGGGTTTTACCTTAATGAACATTAGTAGTTGCGGATGCTTGCTAATAGTTCCAATCATAAGTGCATAGAATTCCAAGTCGGGGATGACATGCTAGCAGTGGCCTCTCCCACATAATACTTGCTATCGGTCTAGTAAAGTAGTCAATTGCTTAAGGGACAATTCCGCAACTCCTACCACCACTTTTCCACACTCGCTATATTTACTTTAGTTGCTTCTTTACCTTAACAGCCACTAGTTTTATTTTCGTGCTCTTTACTTATCTTGCAAACCTATCCAACAACACCTACAAAGTACTTCTAGTTTCATACTTGTTCTAGGTAAAGCGAACGTCAAGCGTGTGTAGAGTTGTATCGGTGGTCGATAGAACTTGAGGGAATATTTGTTCTACCTTTAGCTCCTCGTTGGGTTCGACACTCTTACTTATCGAAAATTGTTGCGATCCCCTATACTTGTGGGTTATGACGGGGGGAAGAGAGGAGGGGCGCAAGGCTAAGGGTTTGGGTGGGGTGGGGTGTGTGGGGTGGGGTGGGAGGGGAGAGAGGGTGGGGCCAGCCTAAGTGGCACACAGACTGTGCAGCGCCTAAGAGACGGGCGCTGCACATTACAAGTGTTGCGCCTAGGCCTTAGGCGCTGCAGTGCTGTCTGTGGGGCCGCAACTGGACCAGGGCTGCCACGCTGGCAGGAGGCGCGACGCCTAAGGCCGAGGCGCTGCACAGTAGTGTGCGGCGCCTAGCTGTCGGGCGCCACACGAAAGGGTCACCATTGTGAAAAAAATTTGTGACCGGGCCAGTTTGTGATTTGATTTCTCCCTCAGGTCAAATATGTGATTTTGCCCGAACTGCGGCCACCAAAGTGACACTTGTTCGGTTCGTTGTGCCAGTCTGCCAGATGCGCCTCCTATTCACAATCAATCACATGCAACGGAGAAGGATGATGGTTCCGTTGGCACTTGGTAGGACAGGAAGGGAACGAGCAAGAGACACCGAAGAAAATCACATACAGACAAGTTAGAAATAGCATATTCTTACAAAGACCAAATGCAAACGCCAACAAAAAATGGTTCAAAGAATATGAGCTCGTCGGAAACCCCTGCGCAACAGGGTCACCGCCCATGGTTGGGATGATGTTGTGATCCTCCTAGAGGAAGTAGTGAAAGCCGACGATCTGTCGTCGACGTTGTAGCCAATTAGAAGCGCGCGGTCATTTTAGAAGCTTCCTAAAAAATGTATCACCCCTCATCCGGTGTAGATTCACAAAGAGTTGTGTTTTGGAGGCTTATTCTCCCGTACGATTCTGCATGAAATTGCCGAGAGTGGGATAACGGTGAACACAACACAAAAAACTTGGCAAGCTTGTGTGAGTTCAAATTTGGTGTACAATATGTGTCTATCCCTAGACTCTCTTGTTTGCATACTTTCAACAGAGATGACGCATGGGGACACACTTGAAGAGCATAGAAAACTACAACTGCCACGCATTGAAAGAAAACAAGGAAAGTAAGGAATGTGTCGTCAACGAGCTCGGGCACGGACACGTATACCCAGAGTATTAGCAGTGCATTGCTCAACAATTTTTTAGTTCTTTCAACAAGCCACGTAACATTAGCTTGAACTCAATTCATGAAAAGCCATGGACGCATTCTGTGGCGAGTTGAGTCAAGTGAGTGTGTGTGTGTGTGCATTGTTGCTCCCTTTTCCTCATGCTACAAGTACAAGTAGAACAACTCATCTTATATATTGGTATTTCTTCTCCTCAACTAGCAGTATGGGACTACACTTGTCTTGAAAGTTAAATGGGGTGAATAGGGACCCTAGAGGAGGTGTCTATACTTGGGCTTCACGCCTTCATAAATTTCAGTATTTTCAGATGCTTGACGAGAGCAAAATCATAAGTTTGTGTGATTCAATGGTTTTGCAGCACATAGAATTAGTATCTATCCACACAACACCAAGCAAGCAATAATAATCAATGCAAATCATTATGAAATTAACAACTATGTGATATTTCTGTCGTCCTCAAGAAATGTTTGATCACCATAAATAACACAGCTGGCTTGTCCTTAGACTTACTAATGATTGGCCCCTTGTTGCACTCTTATACTTTTTTATTTTATTGTTACTCACATTTCATTGCAACTCCACCATCACAAACTGTAACATTGTCACATCGTTTAGCATTTAGGGTGAATCTTTACTACTTTTGCACTTAGCAATTCATTAAGCTTCTTGTGGGTCGATATGTTTGCTTATTGAAAAGATCTACCATTGATTGCCTACACTTATGGTCACAAGTTACTCTCCACCAGACCCTCGAAGAACCCTAGCATCATCCCTAACTCATCCTTTGGGGTATTGTATACATGGTGACAATGGTTTACATAATCTGGTACAAGCTTCTAATGGAAACCGCCAAATAAGGGCAATATTTGAAGAGCTTAGTGGTTGTCACATGATTCTGTTTGATTGTCCTTGTTTGTGGATAACACACTCTAAGAGACTAGTAATGATGTGCCACATAAGGATGGTCTATTAGCAGGATACCCAAAACTACCATATAAAACATAGTCAATCGTAAGAATTTGAGGTGTCTATAGAGTATGGTTCCTTCATATCACAAAATACATGTCGCTTTGACAAGCCTTAATGTAAAAAAATATCAACAACAAATGTTATTTTAAATATTTAGATCAAAAACTTGTAAATGAAATGTTTAGATTTATCTCGAAAAGTATATTTATAATATAATAACTTTCTTGTGTTATTCTAATCTATAGTGTAGAATAGTTATTCTACACGCATAGTATATTTTCACAAAATATATTAAAGTTGTGTACAAAAGTAGTAATTTTGGAATAACCTTTTTTACTAGCCAAGCCACAAATTTTCTACATTATTCTTTACTAGATACCAAGGTTGGAAAAAACGCTAGGCGTAAACGAGGCGGTTGGCCTTCGCCTAGCGTCTAGATGGCGCTTAAGCGCCCTAGGCACATCCTAGGCGGACATATAATTTGGATAGCAGGGTGTTTTAGGGTTTTATATGTGTACCTATATTAACTTAGAGCAAATAAGTGAGTAAACTACCAAGTACTGCCATTGAAATATGACCCTTTTGGCATATTTGTGCAATAAAGCACGATTTCACATTTCAACGGGCAATTTTTTTTTGCTTCTCCTTCCTAGAGCTTCGTTAATGCCCTAGTCGAGGCGTTTGGTCATTGGCTAGCGCCTAAGCGTGCCTATGTGCCTCCTAGGTACTGGGTTTTCCGACAGAGCTAGATACACAAATTTACTACATTGAAGAGAAAACTTTTTGTACACAATTTGGATAGTAAAAAAATCATTCCAAAACTACTACTTTTTGTACACAACTTTACTACATTTAATATAAATTTACTAGGGGTGTAGAATAAATATAGTACACCCTAGCTTAGATAGCACTAGTGTGTGTATGCGTGTGTTTGTGGAAATTAGTGGTCAAAAGTTAATATTGAAGACCATATCAAAATCCAAAAAACCATGAATTTTTGAATCAAGGGAATACCTCGTAAACACTCCCTCTCTCACACGCCCACAATAAATGTGAATATTGGGATGCCATCAAGGTCTTTCCATTGCGAAGTGTGGCTCCACTATCCGCCAGATAGCGGACGATGGACTGCCTGGCTCCATCTAATACAACCATCCTTGCAGAAACATATGTGGCCGCCGGCTTGGCCTGAGGCCAATTTGCGTCAGTTTTGATTTCGATGTCTTACCTTGAAACCACGTTACAAAGCGGACAATCTAGCATTATCGTTTTGTTTGGACATATACTTAATGAGAAGACTTTTCAAAAACCAAATCGAGAGAACAAAGGCTTTGAAGCCAAAAAATTGTTGTAAATATACGTTACGACAAACATAGCTGTAACAAAGGCATCCTTAACGAACAAAAACACTACACTGATGGATTTCATTACCATGGCCAGTAGGCAGCAAAGGGTCAGGGTAGGGCGTTGAACCCATTCTACCATTTCATTTTACTGATGGATTCTTGCGCATGGCCTTACCCGGCCAGGAACAACACGATAAGTATAGAAGAACAATCAGAGCACCCAACATGACATAGTTGTGGAGAAAAAACTAGGGGATGGCTATACTCACTGAATAATATGCAATATGTAGGTACCATATATGGAAACAACACTTAACATACAAGGGGACCAATGCCCCCCTCCTCCATATGCGTAAGATGTCCTTAATTGTTGAGCTTAAATATCAAATATTACTCAAACTTCAAGCATAAGTCTACTTGGCCCACCTCAACATTCTTCATCAAGCCCCACCACTAATCTAGAGTTCTATTATATGAACTCGTAGCCAACAGCGGCACCTCTATTTCCAAACAACAACCAAAAGGCTTCACAACATTGTGGTGAATGATTTATGATAGCATGGCAACCTCATTGATAAATCGATCCATGTTAGTTTTCTTTACTAGTTTTGACATTTTAATTTCCGACACATATTGATCATACACAATCCCCTTATAAATTGTGCCATGTCCTCAGTGGACAAGAATACATCCGACATCAAAATTGTTGGTTTCGTTTTCCAATTCCTTCACCAATATTATATTTTTTTCATGTGTAGCACTTTCATCGAACATTAGTTGTCCAAGAGCAAGCCTTAATTTTTCTTTAAGTATGCACTCGATTTTGTATGCCTCCCTTCTAACTATTGATGAGTATAGTTGCACATAATGCAAGAATTATGGCACCAATACGAAATCCAATTGCAATACTTATGCATGCAATATGAAGAATTTCGAATTTTCCAAACCGTGAATGCTATTGAAGTAGTTAAGCTCAATGATGACTTACCACATAATTAGGTTGTGTCCCTTAGCAGATGTCACACATGTCCCTTTTGTTGTATCCATGAGTGCAATCTTTGCAGCTAAAGCCTTCAGGATGGTCCCCGCATGTCCCATGCAAATGTTTGGCAATGAGTACTCTTGATATTTGTAAATATAATATGGAGTTGAGCATGAAAGGATGCATTAGATCACTAGAATTTATAATGTTATAACCATTGCTACAAAAAGCATTATTTTCGCTTACTTGTAGTTTCTAGTTTAAATCTTTCACTCCTACCCTTCCAATTCTTGGTTTCATTCAACTATCTTTTGAATTTTCATGGAAAAATATAACGTGACATGTCAAATATCTATTCCCATGTGTGACACGTTAAGCAATTTTTACATGGAGGGGGGCATATGCCCCCCTTTGGCACTAAGGAAGTTCCACCCTTAGCTAGTAGGGGAAACCAGGAGGTTACTAAGTATTCTGGTTAGAGAATTACATGGTTATCCCCAAATTACATCCTTTAACCTGGGGCATAAGGGGCTGTTTGGCTTGCGCCCACGCCAACCTTACCAATTCGGGGCTCGCCAAATATTTGGCAGACAAATTCGCCGCCCCCGTCTCGCCTGGAGTTGGCGTAGAAACCTGAACGGGAGCCAAAAAATTGGCGTACTTCCAAAAAAATGACGTCCATCCAAACACTAGCCAACGCACCTGGTCAACGCCAATAATTTGGCGCGGGAGCTCTCGGGTGTGAACCAAACAGCCTCTAGATATCTTGGATTCATCCATTTGTGATGATGAAAAGTCCACCTACATCTTATGTGGTATGTGGTCGGTGTGGAATGCACGTAATGCTCGCTTACATGGTGAATCATCAACTAATTTAACTCAAGCATGTAGATGGGCATATGATATTACTGCAGATCTTATTCAAACTGCTACAGCAGCCAGATCATGTAGTAAAGTAAAATCACAAGCTCATTGGCAACGACCACATCAAGGATGTTATAAATTTAATGTTGATGCATCTTATAATGCAGATGATATGAATGGAATATCTGGAGTTATTATAAGAGACGATCAGGGGCATATAGTTGCAGCAAGTAGCATATGACATGATTTTGTTCCTGATATACTGACAGCTGAGGCACTTGCTTGCAGAGATGGAGTACAACTGATGAAAACCTGGGGCATAAAGCAAGCCATACTGGAAACAGATTCGATGGAGTTCACTTCACTTTGGAGGATGAAACATCAGCGGTCTAAAATACTTGCCATTATAAAACAAATCCAGGAGCTAACGGAAAGTTGCAACTACTTTGATGTTCGTCATGTTAAAAGGGAAGCAAATGAAACTGCCCATAAATTAGCTAAACTGGCTTCTTGTAATAATCCGGAGTGTGCCTAGGATAGCCAGGTGCCGGAATGTATCCAACGCTGTAATCAGAAGGACCGTAATCCTGCACTGGATGAATGAAGCTTTTGGCTGATTCTAAAAAAAAAGTGTTCTGGTCAGAGAATTGTTAATCGAAGCAATGAGTGTTTTGCTAAAAGCAGCACCACCAACATGTTGGTTCTTTAATTCTGCTAAGGATTTGTGCTGTGTACGGGCTAGGACATGCCGCGAAACAAAGCAACTCGGCAGGTTCATAGACAAATAATTGTAGTGTGTATCTAACTATCTATCAGGTGTGTCTTGAACCTCACACCTCAAGCCTGGACTAGACATTCTTTTCGGAAAGGGTTGGGGTGGGAGGCCTACATGTTCTTCTCGAAATGCTCTTTTCTTCTTCTTTGATGAAATCTGAAAAGGTCGGGGGATAACCACTGATTATTGCAGATAGGTATACGTTTAGTGCATTGGGATCGCAGCTGTCATACCTAATCTCACTAATAGGAGAGGGCCCAGCATTTTAGAAATTTGGGTTAACCCCCAAGGCAAATGCGTCCTCTTTCCGGCCAAAAACCCAGTGACACTTGAATTCGGGCAAAAATTCAAACATTGTTTATTTACTTTTGTAAGTGCATGGCAAATATTGGTTGTACTGGGCCCCACTCTCTGGCAGTGGTAGGTTCTACCCTGAAAGGGCCCGTACATCTAACGTAGGAGATGGATCATTCACTGACGCCCGCCCTACGTGTGGTACAAAGTACGCTGTACTGAGCCACCGTCTACTCGTATCCGTCTGGCCAGGAGGAGGACCAGACAAATACAGTACACGTACAAGCAGCAATCACCATGTGAGCACGTACGTTCTCACGTATACCCGTAGAGATGGCCATGTGATCATGTACAGTACTGTATCAACTTATTACTGCTGCTGCTGCTGCTCGCTAGTGCTTATTTGGCGGTTTTCTTCCAGCGTGAACCATCACTGACTACTGTTACCAAACAAACCACTGTGGCTGACGTTGCATACACATCAACGATGTTAATGGAGAGAATAACCAACATTGTTCTTCATAATTATCTTCACAAGATGTGAGGAGGTCCACTAACAATGAAATAAACATGGAAAGAAAACCAGCAGAGCCAGTTCAAAATAAGAAGAGAAAAAACAGAGCCATGTACACCAAATTCACACGCATTTTGCACATTTATCGACAAGTTGGACAAACCATTTGTCCTGACCGCAGTTTCGCGCGTGAACTGTGGGCACTCGGTCAGTTCATCGCGCCAGGTACGCTTCAGATTCACAACCAACCACATCCAGAGAAGAGAAGAGAACCCCATCACATATTCACATGCAGCACACGAAGGATGATGGCTCCGTTGGGAGGACAGAAAGGAACAATCAACAGATAGACACCCTTGCTTCCTTATTTGCCCAATCAAATACTGTACAGAGAGGTTTTGCTGCATTGCATCCTGGAATCAGAGCGCCTAGATCCGGCTCGAGTCCCTCCCGAATATGAACCTCCGGGTCCAGTCGGATACCACCAGGACCCGAGTGCGCCAGCTCACCTGCTTGCTGCTCATTCATGCATGGAAAGGGATGATCTCAGTTTTTGCGGCTAAACGACTCAGGGAGAAGATAAGGTGGATAAGGTGGTTCCATGGTTTCTTCCTTCGGACAGAGTGGTGGATAGTGATGGTGATGGGTCAGTCATGGTTCTTACCTTGCGTAAATGGAGTACCAGAGCCACTGGGTGCTGTGGCCCATGGAGACCCAGTCGCCCGGGAGCTCTGCCGCGGCTTGCTCCCCGCCCAAGGGCGCGAATTGCCCAAGATGCTTGTACCTTGAATGCCAGGGCAAAAGATGAGCAAGTGTATAAGATAATGACGCAAGAGCTGATGATCAAAATGAAGCTAGCCACAACTCCCTCCCAGTATTCCCACTGGGAAAGTTTGTGAAGAAAGAGTCTGGCACTGCTCTAGTAATGAATCAAACCTAGGTTGCAAGCCAAAGGATAACCATATAGCAACTGAAGCATGTTCTTCCTAGAAAGGTGCCATGGAGATAATAGGTGTAAGTATGGTAACCAGAAACCGAGAGGGTTTTAGGTAACCATATTGCTAATTTCCTAATTGTTGAATGCTGCATAATTGAAAGAGCAACTGTACATATTTAACAGTGTTTATTAAGCAATTTTAGGTACAGACCACTCCTATCCAAGTAGGTGTTACTGACAGCAATTGATTACTACCTAGAGTCATGATGTGTCCCCAAAGCTGTGCAAAGTTTTAAGTACAGGTTATGCCTTTCAGGCCTAAAAGAAGATGTGAGTATGAGGGTACAAGTACAGCTGTAACGGAAAGCTAAATACCGGAATGGGCGGAAATTGTGATGCCCTTCCCCTGACCCCGTCAGGCGCAACGGACCTTCTGGATGCTCTACGCAGTGATCCTTTTTGTTAAAGCAGTCAGCAAGATAATACCCTTGTTGCGCAGCAACCTGGCAAATATCAGAGAAACAATGAGGGAGTATCCGCACAAACACAAATGGGTTGTTCACGGATCAAAACATTATCTATTCTAAAATATCATCAACCCATGTATTCTCTGGAAATAGAGACAACCTGAGCAGTCGCCGGAACAGTTTTAACTTGGGAGTCGACATGAGACAGAGCTTTTTTGAACTCCTCTATGTTAACCACCATCGACTCCTTGTTGGAATCACCTACGCCACCTTTTATCAAATCAGCAATGTCAACCATGTGCATACTTTTCATATACAGTTCTACTTGAGGGTATCTTATACAAATATCTTCTAGAACATCGTTTATTTCTTTCAGTGTCAAGGTGCCAGAGTTATCCTTGTCTGCTACTTTAAATATTGTTGAAATGTCCTCCTGAAAGAAACAAAAGCAAACGAGTCAGAAGGAGGATGAAACATGCACTGGACTTTGCTAACTTAGATGTTCAGTGTGCTTGTTTATTCAGCGTGATAAACTTTGTTATACTTACACGGAGGAAACTGGAACATACACGCATACCAATAGAATGACTAATTTGACACCGATGACAGATCTACCAAGAAACCATAACAGTGCAGTGATAATTCTGAGGTGCGGTGTGTGTAGCTGTTCCTATGATATCTCCGCCTAGGAAGTTCGAAAACGCAAAGAGGGTGCAAAAATATTTATGAAATGCTTTACATATACCATTATTTTCCTTTGACTTATTGAAGAACAGTCACCAATTGCATAGACACTATCACACTCAGGAACTCTTAACCATTCATTAGTTGCCAAGGCACGTCGTTTGCCCTGTTGAAAGAGAGAACATTTGCATTCATCAACAAAATGTTAGAAGTTAAGCATAACTCGGTAACCTGAACACACGACTTTGATTCAGATTTAACAACCTGACCAACTTGACTCATGAAGTCTGTAATGACGGGGCGAGTACCAATGCCAGCAGACCAAACAGCCATCCCATACGGCACCAATGTTTCTACACCAGATGATTTGCACTTCACTGTAATTGAATCATCGGAGACCTTTATCACTCTGAATCCTGTACTCAACTCGATGCCATCTCTTTGGAACTTTGATTCAGCAAACACAGCTATCCTTTGGTCAAACCTACATGAATGAAATAGATATATATCATCTCACAGTAAACATGGAGAAAAGGGAAGATCTACTGAAGCTACAAACAAAGGCATGTATATTGAACCAGTGGGCAATTTTTTTCTCTTGACAAATCAACAAAACGTCCAATTCCCCAATAAAATCGCAATGTCTACAGTAAGCGTGATAATTTCATAGCAGTTAGGAACATTCATTTTTAAAAGAAAAGGAAGGGGGGAATAACACGGAAGAAACCGCCACAATCCAAAAACTACTAACAACATTTGGTAAGAATTAATCTTACACTGGCATTGCTTGGGGGTAAGGTGGTTTTGGTCTATCATCTACCCTGGAATCAGTGACTGGGATATATTTTCCACTTCTAGTGACTAAATTGTTTTCCTAAACATGGAAAATATCCCCAATTGTTATTCACTTTTTCCTGAGAGTATTTGAGAATTATCCAGGAGAAGATTAGCTGGGGAGCTCACTACTTGCAGCATGCAACTTCCAGTCTGCTGGATGTGAACCAGCCGTACAATCCTCATTATCTGGGAAGGAAGACTGACATACCGATACATTAATTCCCCTGGAGGCTTTTTATGCATACCAAAACATATTCTTAGCGATGAGAGCCTGACATATTCTTAGCAATGGAAGTGAATCATGGCTATTACTGCAGGATTGTTCGACCCTCATTATATGGTAATTTAGTGCCGACTTACGTATTCAATATATGTTCTCCTGATTGAATAATTGTTATCTTCACAAATTGTTCAATTGCAGGATATAGCTTCACCAGATCTTCGACAAGAAAATCATGCAACTCCGCAGCAAATTCAACCCCAGTAGGTCCACCACCAATAATCACAAAGTGAAGGATCTTCCTTTTCTCCTCTTCGCTGATGTTAGGAATTGACGCCCTTTCAAAGCAGTCTATCACACTCTTCCGAATCTTTTGGGCATCCTCCACTTCCTGGCTTTTACAACGTGAGGCTGTAAGTACAAGATATGGCTAACAGTCCCATGACCATGAATGTAAATTTCCTAATACTTTACAGTACAATATATCTGAAGATGTTGCAGAACATTACACAGAATAACTTACATCTCAGGACTGAAACATGAGAAAAAGCAGAACAGTAAAGACACACACAATGCTGCACAGGATTTTACCTTCAGAAAGTGGCAATGCTCCATCACACCAGGAGTGTTAAATGTATTGACAGTAGCCCCAAGAGCGACGACCAAGTAATCATAATCAACCATGAAATCGCCATTCCCATCCAAATTGGTACCAACAGCAGAGCGGCAGTGGACGGCTTTCTTCGTCGGATCGATTTTGAAGCACTCTGCTTCATAATACGCGACATCTTTCCCCTTCTGCAAAAAAGAAGAGCGAGAGAGGCAGCCACTGTGTTACTCCACAGCTCTGCATAACACCAACCACAAGAGCATCAGTTCAGCAGCCACGGTGTTACCTTCTCGAACATCCTCCGTATCGGCTCGACGACGCTGCGCGCCTCCACGGTGCCGCAGGTGACGCTGGGCAGCAGGGGCGTGAACGCGAAGTAGTTGCGGGGCGAGATGACCTTCACCTCGTAGCGGGAGGAGTCGAGGTTCTTGAGGAAGGAGGTGCCGGCCCAGCCGGTGCCGAGCACCACCACCTTCTTCTTCCTGGGCGGTGGCTCCGGAGCCTCCTCCGCCCTGGCGGAGTCGGCATAGGCCACAATGCCTCCGCCGCTGCAAAGCCAGTGAAGAAAATCTCTGAGGCTCGCAAATGCGGCCAGCCACCTCGATCCGGAAGAACAGTGGTGGATTTTGGGGACAAAAATTCAGACAAAAAGGGACTGTTCATGAAGTACAGGGGATGGTGTCTGTTCATGGAGTAGTACATCGGACGGATGGATGGATGTCCACTCCATGAACATCACCTCCCTGTTGACCAAGACTATCTAGATTCTAGAGTGCTAGACCAAGGACGCAGCTACGAGAAAGAACAAAAAGAGAGAGGGTAAAGCAGACAAAAGGGGCGGCGAGGAACAGTGGATCACCATCATCACGCAACGAAAGGGGAAAAGAAATGGAAGAACTTTAGAGGGGGACATGGGGGATCGGGGGTGGGGGACGCACCTGGCGGCCGTGAGGAGAAGCGCCGCGGTGGAGACGCCGGCGGAGGAGGGGCGCCGGATGTCCTCCAGGAACCTGGCGGCAGCGCGAGAGGCGAAGAAGGAGAAGCCCATCCTGCTTCCTCCGCTGCCCCAGACCTCTCAGCTCAGCCTCACTGCTAAATCCAAATCAGGCTGATCAGGTCAGGTACTAGTGCAGTACTATAGTCTATAGATAGGTAAAAGATTGAAGGGTGTGGCTAGGTCTCAGTCGGATTTAACCACAACCAGTCAAGTGATATAACATACAAGAAAAATAAGAAAAAAGATCCAGTCAAGTGATATAACATGCAAAAAAGAAAACTAAAATAAAAATTTGCACGGATTTAAACGTAAGGTCTCACGGATATAGAATCGACTGAAACTTAACGAAGCAGGACTGGAGATCGAAAGCGATGTGGAGGGCAACAGACCAACTGCCTACCTGCTCTGCTCTTTACCTGGCCGCTGGGCAATGGCAATGCTCACCGGTCTTTGCACAAATCAAATGATTATCAACCTCCACACTCTGGGGATAAGATCTGATTGATCGATTCCTTGGTAACTTCGTCTGGATCTGATCTGGTGCACATGCGCTGACCCACACCAGCACACCACCGCCGGTGACCACTGCATCATGTTTCTTTCTCTATCTTTATTCATACACGATCACCACACCAGCAAGGCACCACTGATGATGGTTAATTAGATCTTGAGTGGTTTGACCTGACATAATAAGCAAGCAAAAGTAACATGCTTAGCACATCCCCCCTAAAAAAGACATGCTTACCACTTGATGCTGCCACTAGCTACAAATTCTGCCGTGGTCAGATGTTTATGAAAATACGTACACAAGTGGCAGGCTATGCTGAACTTATTTACAGTGACAGCCCATGTACAGAGGGACACAAGTTCAGATCTTTTCAGATGCAGAGAATGACAGGCAAGTCGACATCTGACAATAGATATATATACAAGAAGAATTTGGCCTAAAAGGTACAGTTTCCAGGATTCATTCCTGTTGAACCACATACTGTTGTACTACATGGTTTAGTTTTTCTCATGCCTAAAAGGGAGTAAACTCTTAAAAGCAGTAATGAAGATGCTAGGACAATGCACAAGGAAAAAGTGGGAAAACATAACACTGTAAACTGTTGCTGATCTTCCAGCTGATCACTGCAATGCTGTACTAAATGAAGATTGTTGAGAGCAACAAAAAAAAAAGAAAAAAAAGCATAGCAAGTCTCAAGTCTCAACCTACTACACTATATTCATACGGCCTTGTTCCCCAGCTATTGCACTGAATTATGACCAGTTCGTTCCAGGCAAAACACCAATAAGGCAACAATGTTGATTAATAAGAAACTGGATCAAAAAGATCTTCGTCAATTACAGAACTGAACACCCAGCCTATCTTGCAAAATCTGAGGGGTAAAGGTCTGGTGCCTTGGTAACTTCCTTTGGATCTGGTGCACAGGCTCTGACCCACAACAGCACACAACCAACCAACACCGACAACTCCACTATGTTGCGTATTTATACATGATGACCACACCAGCAAGGCACCAAATGATGGTTATTTAGAGACGCTTGGCCTGACGCACAACATAGGTAGGCAAACATGACATGGCCTGATGCTGTCACCAGCCACAAATTCTTCCGTCACACCGGTGACAGGCTCAACTGAATTTACAGTACAAGACATGCTACAAAGAACTTGTCCTGCAGTCATATGTTCGAGGATTTTACACAAGTGGCAGGCTAAACTGAGTTTCCAGTAGAGCACACGTAGAAAGTGACACATATTCAGAATTTCAGATTCAGACAAGTGACAGACAAGTCAACATCTGATCAAACATATCAGCAGTACATAATTTGGCACCAACTACCAAAATTAGGGTACAGTTCCCAGGATTCATGCCTGTGGAAATTCCATATTACTGTACATGTTTTAGATTTTCTACTGGCACCAGCAAAATAACTTTTAATCGGCAATGAAGATGGGCAATACTGACAGTAATACATAAGGAGAACTGAAAAATAGATAAAATTGCACCACTCGTTGTTGTACCAGCTGATTAAAGTACTGCTGTACTAAATGCAAATTGAACAGCAGAGATAGAGCACAATAAGTCTCAGCCTTCTAAATTGTTTTTGTAAGACTTTCTTGTCCACCAACAAGGCAACAGGCTAGTGTAGACACTGGGTAATCATGATATTTTTTATAAGAGTCTTAAAGAGTTAACCCGCAAAATAGAAGGCACAGACGACATACTCCATGATCCTTCATGGACTGCAGAACATAGCATCCCGCCTACCTTGCAGATTAGCTTGTTCTTTGTCTTACCTAATGATTGCCAGTTTCTGATATTTCACATTATCCGATCATAACTCCACGACAACAAAAAATCAGTAAATCTTGACGAAAGCCTCTTGCAACGGCTGGATTGCACTATCATCAGGCTCGCCGAGAACTATGTGAGCATTTGGTGAGGCCTTTCTGAGAGACCATAGTGTTTTCTTTCAAGAAAATGGCAAGTATTCGTATGTTCCTTCTGGAGCTCTTCTAGGTGATTAATCTTGAGAGTAAATAGTGTCAGTTGCTTGAGACTAGTAGACCTTTTCACCACAAGGCTTACAGCTGCATCTCATTGTCGCGCCCCATGAAATTCATCATATTGAGCAACATAAAGTTCTCAAAGCCATCGTGATCCTCTAGTGTCTCTCCCTCTGATTGCCCTCTATCAAATAGCTCTTCCATTGACCCCTGTTCCTCTAACCCCTGTTTCTGTAATTGCTTTTCCTCAGGAGGCTCCCCCCCTGACAACTCCTCTAGTTCATTTCCCTCTGACAGCTCCCTCTAGTTCATCTCCCTCTGTCAGCTCTTCCTCTAGCTCATCTTCCTCCAGAGCATCTGCGCTCTTCCTCTAGCGTATCTTTCTCCAGTTCTGCTCCTTCTGACAAGTCTTCACCCAGCTCATCTTCCTCCGGTACCTCTTCCTATGATAACTCTTGCATTGACCCATTTTCCTCTGATTCTAGGTAGTACATAATTTGGCCTCAGCTAACACCATTAGGGTACAGTTTCCAGGATTGATGCCTGTTGAAACTCCATATAACTGTACATGTTTATGTTCTTCTCTTGATACCAGGAAAAGAACTTTAATCAGTAATAAAGATGGCAATAATGACAAATGAAAAACAAATGCAACACTCGTACCAACTGATTGAACTACTGCGGTACTAATGCGAATTGACGAGCACAAAGATAGAGCGTAACAAGTCTCAGCTTTCTACAGTGTTTTTGCAGGACTTTCTTATCCAACAACAAGGCAACAGGCCAATGTAGATACTGGGTAATCATGGTATTTTTTATAGTCTTAAGGATCTAAGGATATAAGGCCCAGACAACATACTCCATGATCCTTCATGGACTAGAGAACACAGCATCCTGCCTACCTTGCAGATTAGCTTGTTCTTTGTCTTACCTAATGGTTGCTAGTTTCTGATATTTCACATTATCCGATCATAACTCCACAACAACAAAAATCAGTAAATCTTGACTAAAGCCTCATGCAACGGCTGGACTGCACTATCATCAGGCTCGCTGAGAACTATCTGAGCATTTGGCGAGGCCCTTCTGAGAGAAAATAGTTTTCTTTCAAGCAAATGGGAAGTATTCATATGATCCTTGTGGAGCTCTTCTGGGTGATTAATCTTGGGAGTAAATAGTATCAGTTGCTTGAGACTAGTAGCCTTCTTCAACACAAGGCTTACTAGCTGCATCTCATTGTCGCGTCCCATGAAATTCATCATTTTGAGCAACATAAGGTTCTCAAAGACATCGCCGTGCTCTAGTGTCTCTTCCTCTGATTGCCCTCCATCAGATTGCTCTTCCATTGACCCCTGTTTCTGTGATTGCTTTTCCTCAGGTGGCTCTCCCCCTGACAACTCTTCCACTAGTTCATTTCCCTCTGAAAGCTCTTCCTCTAGTTCTTCTCCCTCTGACAACTCTTCCTCTATCTCATCTTCCTCCAGGGCATCTCCCTCTGACAGCTGTTCCTCTAGCCCATCTTTCTCTGTTGCTTCTCCTTCTGACAAGTCGTCATCCAGCTCACCTTCCCCATGTGCCTCTTGGTATGATAGCTCTCCCATTGATCCAAATTCCTCTGACTCTGATCCTGATGGTTCATCCTCTGGCTCATATGGATAATTGATTGTCGGAAGCTGCAAGGGGGTGTAGTAAGCATTCAAAATAAGTAAGAATGTCAAGCGCAAGCAACAATACAATGACTAATAACTGAATGCATTTGTCAAGGTCACAAGACAAAAAAATTTAACAGTTCATCAACAAAGGTTATCAGGCAATGGAATATATAACAGCTAGTGTTCACCTGCACAAATAGCCTCTCCAAACGAGGGCCACAGCATGCCACAAGGAAAGAGTAAATGTCGTTCATGTTGTTGATCTCCACTTCGAACATCAGTAGCTGAAGCTCTCTCAAATTCAGCAATTTGCATGGTGCAGCGCCTGTGGCAGCTAATCTGGCACGAGCTTTGGCAGACAGTCTCTGCAAAGCATAGCAATGAAGAAGGTTATCCGTAAGACAGTAAGTGAGTATTGGGATCAACCGGATGGCATGAAATGCAGAGAGCGACGAACCCGTAGGATACTGCTGCAGAGGGTAAGCACGGTGAGGTTGGACAGACTGGTTAGTAGTTGAAGCCAGTTTCTGCGCAGCTCGCAAGCGTGAGCCTCCTGTCCATAAAACCGGATTCTGGTGCCTGACAAGCGTCGCCGGCGGTTAGATGCTCCGAAGCAGATGTAAAGGTCAGCAAGACTAGTGATGGTGGCCGGGATGCTGTAGGCGGGCATGTAGGCACCGCTGTAGCGGAATGAGCGCAGACCGGATGCCTCATCGGCCAAAACAACGTCGGTGCACGGATCGCACTCTGCAACGGTGAGGCTACTCAGGTGCGCCCCGGCCGCCGCGACGCTGACGGAGTCGAGGCCTTCGCAGTAGCGCAAATCGAGGGTGTGGAGGAGGGGGCACGCGGCGACCAGGCTGCTGACTGTGTCGTCGGAGATGTGGACGCAGCGGAGGTGGATGACCTCGAGAGCGGTGAACCGGTGGGAGCGGGCGGAGAAGGAGTCGGGGAGGTCGACGCTGATGTAGCGGAACGAGAGGCGGGCGAGGTGGGGGTCACCCAGCGGGAGCCGGAACTTGTAGAAGCGGGCGAAGAAGTGGTGCACGCGGTGGACGTGCAGGTCCTCGACGGCGCAGGCGATGGCGAGGTCGAGGCAGCGGCGGAAGTGCTCGGCCTTGAACGCGCCGATGCCGAAGGAGAGGGCGAACCGCTGGAGGCGCCGCCACCCGCGCCGCTCTAGGGTTTCGAGGAGCGGGTGCGGGGAGTCGCCGATGCCGAGGCGGAAGTCGAGGGAGGAGGGCGCCGGCCAGCGGTGCGTCCAGAGGGAGCGCCACCGGGTGGAGAGCGCGCCCGTGCGGATGGCGGATTTGAGCGGGAGCAGGCAGAGGACGTGCAGCCGCAGCGCCTCCGGCAGCTCCGAGATGCGGTCCTCTGCCGCCTCCGCGCCTGCTTCTACTTCCTCGTCCTTCCGCCGCCGCCGCCATTCCTCCCGTTTACCGCCGACGGCTCACCGCTCCGTCGGACCTCCGGTTAACGCTCTCTTTGTTTTGGGCCAAAAACCTCCGATGGACCGGCCCAAAACACTTCCGCGGTAGGAGGAATTTAGCACATACTCCCTCCGTCCGAAAAAACTTGTTCCAAACTTATTTCTTAGATGGATGTATCTAGCACTAATTTGATACTAGATACATTCATTTAAAGGACAAATTTTCTCAAATGAAGGGAACTCAACTTTGTACTATTTTTAATACAAAGTTAGTAAAATGTTGGGTCATCTATTTTTCAAATGATGGGTTTGGGGATAATATATTTTTCAACAAAAAAACTAAAAACAAAAATGAAGTTTGTACCGCTAAAAAATAAAAATAAAAATGAAGTTTGTACCGCCAAAAAAAATGAAGTTTGTGGGGGCATATTTATGCATGAAAAATCAATGAGTTTTTTTTTTGCGGTGGAAAAAAAGCAATGAGTTTTTTGGAAGACGATATTCATCGAAATGAATTTACATTGGTGACAGGCTACAATGGATCTACAGTCCAACACATGTATAAAGGGTCCCTTCGGAAACATCCCATCCTATGATATAAAGGGGCGCATATTTTGAATCCATATATACGCGAGGATGACATGCACAAATTTGGAAAACACATGTATTAAAGGGGCTCATATTTAGAATCCATACAGAGAAAGACAGACAAATTAACATCTAACAAAAGATTTGCGTGGCATGTTTTCCAAGATTCCATGACGGTTGAACTCCATATTGTTGTGTGCGATTAATTCTTCTCTAGACTTCAGGGCAAGAGTAAAAAAAATTGCGGAAAAAACTTTCAATCTATTCATTTTCAATCATGGTAGTACAACGAACACTAGAAATAATAAAAATTACATCAAGATCCGTAGACCACCTAGTGACGATTACAAGCACTGAAGCGAGTCGAAGGCGCGCCGCTATCATCGCCCCTCCATCGCCGAAGTCGGGCAAACGTTGTTGTAGTAGACAGTCGGAAAGTCGTTGTGCTAAGGCCCCATAGAACCAACGCACCAAAACAGCAATTGCCGCAGATGAAGAGTGTAGATCAAAAGGATCCAGCCTGAAGACATACGAACGAAGACGAACGACAAAGAGATCCGAGCAAATCCACCAAAGATAGATCTGCCGGAGACACACCTCCACATGCCCACTGATGATGCTAGATGCATCACCGGAATGGGGGCTAAGCAGGACACAAACCCTAACAAAGCTCGAAAAAAGATCTAAAAACGGAGCCCTGCCACCGGCAAGAGCCGAGATCCACTCTATCTCCATGGCCCTAAGGCCACCGAAGACGGGACGGACCGGCACCGGCGCCGGCGGGAGGCAGAGAACCCTACCTTTTTGAAGGCGGCGGCTGGCTAGGAAGACCGTAGGGCAAGAGCAATTTAGTATCTGTAAGTGCATCTAGTGCCCCCCTAGTTGGTTTTGGAGTATTGACGACAAACCTAGTTGAGGGACTAATGTGTTTGTGAGAATTGCAGGATAACACAGGTAGAAGTCCCATTGATTCGGTTTTACTACCAGAGATGACCACTAAAACTGTATGAAGACATTGAAGTCAAAGGTGGTATATGAAGATATTCACATTGAAGACTATGACAAGAGAAGACACTATATGAAGCTTATGGAGCTCGAAGACTTAGATCTTTCGTAGTTCTTTTTCTTTTGTGTTGAGTCATAGGAACCAGCGTACTGTTAAGTGGGGTCCAAGAGAACTAGTCAGAATGACTGAAGTGATGCCTAAACCAAAAACCTATGTCTTCGAGTGAAGACTATGAGAGCGAATCTTGTCGAGAGTCGGACAAGTCAGCTTTGCTTGTAGCCCAAGTAAAGTTACCGTGTGAGTTTAAAATCTGACCCTTGGGACACGTGTCAGTTCCTTAGTGACCCAGGGTCATTTCGGACAAATCAGGTCGGGTTGCCAAGTGGCTATAAATAGCCCACCCTTACAACCATAAACGGTTGGCTGCTCAGATTGAAAGTACGGCTTTTGTCGTTTGAGCCAAGTTGATCCACGTGATCTATTCCTTAGCCGTGTGCGGTGCCCCCAGCCACCATATTCCTCGATAATACTGTAGCGGAGTTTAGGCGAAGCCCTGCTGCTGTAGTACATCAAGATCGTCACCACGCCGTCGTGCTGACGGAACTCTTCCCCGACACTTTGCTGGATCGGAGTCCGGGGATCGTCATCGAGCTGAACGTGTGCTCGAACTCGGAGGTGCCGTAGTTTCGGTGCTTGATCGGTTGGATCGTGAAGACGTACGACTACTTCCTCTACGTCGTGTCAGCGCTTCCGTAGTCGGTCTGCGTTGGGTACGTAGACAACACTCTCCCATCTCGTTGCTATGCATCACATGATCTTGCGTGTGCGTAGGAATTTTTTTGAAATTACTACGTTCCCCAACAGTCGGATGTGTGTCTCAGTTTAAATACTAGGCCCTAAAACTACAGTTGTCAGCAACTGGAACTGGTCCAACAAATCATTGTCTTCAACGAGTCACTGGTTTCATCCTTCCCTTATCTTTACTTACTGTTACTCCTTGTGAAGTCATTGTATGATTGCACTATCTTTTATCTTCACTGAGTGACTGCTGCTGTTTTTGGCTTCATAATACCTGATCCTTACTACATTGCTGCTATTAGTCATTGTGCTTTCACTTCCATTGAATACTTGACTATGGTTTGCTAGTGTAGTCTACCTTCCGCTGCATGGTAATAGGTTTATTTCTATCGTTTGTCTTCGAAACTTCCACGTTTTGAAGACTTTCATAAAAATCGCCTATTCACCCCCCCTCTAGTCGATATAACGCACTTTCAATTGGTATCAGAGCAAGGTACTCCCTTGTTCTGTGTGATTCGGTTTAACCACCTGGAGTTTTAGCTATGTCGACTGCAGGGATAATTAAAGTCTCCGCTGCGTGCCCCGTCTTCGATGGAACTGAATATCCCTACTGGAAGAATAAGATGCGCATGCATCTTGAAGCCATTGACGTCGACCTATGGTATGTCGTCAAGAACGGCGTTCCCAAGGCTGGAGAAGGTGTCACTGCTGCTGATGTCAAGAAGTTTGTTCAACTGGACTCTACTGCCAAGAATATCATCTTTGGCCATCTGACCAAAGGACAGTATGGCCGCGTGAGTGCTTTGGAAATATCTAAGCTAGTCTGGGACTAGCTCTCCAAGGTCAACGAAGGCGTCTCAACCCAGAGAGACTAGAGAATCAGTGTCCTTCGCAACCTCTTCAACCGCTTCAAGCGAAATGACAATGAGAATGTCCAGCACACATTTGACCGACTCACTGACATCACAAATGAGCTTCAAGCCCTCGGCGCCACTGAGATTACCAAACACGAAGTCGTCAAGACGCTGCTGAGATCACTTGATAGTTCGTTTGACATCCTGGCCCTGATGATTCAAGAACGTCCTGATTTCAAGACACTCGATCCGTCTGACATACTTGAGAGGCTCAACACACACGAGTTTCAGCTTTCTGAGAAAAGAGACATCTACGGTCTCAACTATGGGCGAACTCGTGCCTTGAAGGCAAAAGTTGTTTCCACATCTGAAGAAGAATCTGACATCAGTTCTGATGATCCTGAAGACATTGGAAAGGAGCTTGCTATGCTTGTGAAGAAGTTCCAAAAATTCACCAAGAAGAAAGGCTTCAGAAAGTCTTCACGATCAAGCTCAAGGAATGATGAAGCTTCTGCTCATGACTACAAGAAAAGATCATGCCACAAGTGCAAGAAACCTGGCCACTACATCTTTGAGTGTCCGCAGTGGGAAAATGAGAACAACAAGAAGAAGAAGAGCAAGGAGTATGACTCCGACGACAAGAAGAAGAATAAGAAATACTCAAAGTCTTCTTCCAAGTCTTCCTTCAAGTCTTCATCACACAAGAAGAGCTCATCTGGCAAGGCACGTGCGTTTGTTGGTAAGGAAATGGATTCAGAGGAGGAGTCTGCTTCTGAGGAGGCGGAGGTGGAGTCTGAGGAGGAGTCCGATTCTGGCATTGCGAGTCTGGCTACAGCATATGTTGCCAAGTCCATCTTCAACACCGAAGACAATGACTCCATCACCGACACCTATGCAAATGACAAAGACTACTCCACTCCTACCTATTGCTTCATGGCACGCGGTGCCAAGGTAAACACACGCACTACTCGCTATCAAACATTTAGTGACGATGACGCTGATTGTGGTTCCAAACCCAGCTACAAAACACTCGCTAAAATTGCAACTGAACAACAGAAAACCATGGAACACATTCAAAAACTGTTAGACAAAAGCGATGATCTATTAGACGCTGAAATGACTCGATCTGAGTCCTTAATTGAAGACATAAAAAATCTTCACTTTAAGTATGAGGAACTTGAAAGTCGTCATGAAACACTCTCAACAGCTCATGAAAGGCTTTCCTATGATTATCTTCAAAGGAAGCAAGATCTTGAGAAATTGAGAGCGGCTCATGAAGATCTTCAAAAAGAAAACGAGTCGCTTCGCGCTGAACAGATCAGTTCAACTCACGAAGGATTTGAACCACCATGTCTTAAATGCATTGAGCGTGATAATGCTACTTCTGTTGCTGAATGTTCTACTGCTGCTACTGTTGCAATATCGTCAACTGTTGATGTGGGAACTAACCCCTCTGCTGAGGATACCACTGCTATTGCTGATGAGAATGCTAGGTTGAAGACATTGCTTGAAACAGGGAGTACAAAAGTCTTAAAGGGCATCAGACACTACGTGATGTCCTCAAAATCCTGAACCGAAACCCTAGGAAAGAGGGTGTTGGGTTCGAAAGGAAAATGAATGCTGATGGCTCTTACTGAAAACCTGAGCAGTACCCCAAAACCACATGGGTTGCTGCAAAGGAACCTTCAGCAGATCCATCCACTCTATCCGGTTTCACTTGTGCTAACCCCATTGTTATTGATGAATCCTTTGATGCAAACTATAAACTGTTTAAAAATCAGAATGGTGAAGTTTTTGCCAGGTATATTGGTACTAACTGCAGGAATGGACTGCCTATGAAGAAGATCTGGGTGCCGAAAAGGTGTTTGGAGAATCTTCCTGTGAATGTCATCATGACACCAGAAGTGAAGAAGACAAACCCCAGACCACAGGCTTCATACAGACAAAGGACTCACCGGAGTCAAACTAACGCAAATGTTTGCAGGGAAGCCATACTCAGGCCTATGAATATGAGCGCGGTCAAACCGCCATGTTCATAAGACCAAGAACTATTCTGCTTATTCTTATGAGTACTATTGTCCACCTGCAAGACTTTTTGCTAGGGCTCCAAAGCCAAAGTTCTCAGATGCTGCACTTAGACTTATTGCTTCTAAGCCACCCTTGAAGATGTGGGTGGCTAAGAAAGCTTAACTCTCTTTTGCAGGGAAGGGTCTCCAGCAGAAAACAAAATCGCTGACGCTATTGCTGGGACCTTAAACATCTTGTAGGGCGCAAGATCAAATGCCCGAATGGTCTTATTATGTACTTCTGTTCCTGAATCGCTTGCTACTCTCCCTATCAGTCCTAATCGATCTAAGCTTTCATAACCCACTGGTTCGTCAAATGTTTTTGCTTCACAATTCTCTTCGTGAAGCCTATCCCCCTAACTGCACTGTAGGGTACGACACCAGCGTCTTCAGAATGGATTATTGATAGTGGGTGTACCAATCACATGACTGGCAAAGAAGCCTTCTTATGGACTCAACCTTACGTCCATCCGACAAGAGTCACATCACATTTGCTGACACTGGTAAAAGTAAGGTATTGGGTCTAGGTAGAGTTGCAATCTCAAAGGATCAACACATGGATAAAGTCATGCTTGTTGAATCCCTTGGCTTCAACTTAATGTCTGTCTCAATGCTTTGCGATTTGAACATGATCGTAATATTTGGAAAATATCGTTGCCTTGTTCTAATGGAATCTGACAAGTCTCTAGTGTTTGAAGGGTAGGAAAGATGATTTGTACGTGGTAGATTTCTCAGCAGGACCACAGCTTGCCGTATGTCTTCTAGCAAAAGCTTCAGAATGCTGGCTCTGGCATCGGAGGCTAGGGCATGCTGGCATGAGGAACCTCCACACCCTTGCAAAGAAGAAGCATGTCATAGGCATCGAGGGCATCAAGTTCAAGAAAGATCACTTATGCGGTGCCTGTGAAGCAGGAAAGATGACGAGGGCCAAACATCCCTCGAAGACAATCATGACAACCACTCGACCCTTCGAACTGCTCACATGGATCTTTTCGGTCCCACTCATTACTCAACTCTTACTACTACTGCTTGTCTCTATGGCTTTGTCATTGTTGATGATTATTCTAGATATACTTGGGTGCACATAATCCTTTACAAGACTGAAGTGCAGGATGTCTTCAGACGCTTCGCCAATCGAGCTATGAACAATATGGCGCCAAGATAAAGCACATCAGAAGTGACAATGGCACTGAATTCAAGAACACTGGCCTTGATACATATCTTGATACCTTTGGGCATACACATGAATTCTCAGCTCCGTACACCACAGCAGAATGGCGTCGTCGAACGCAAGAATCAGAACACTTCATTGAGATGGCCGAACGATGCTTGATGAATACAAGACTCCAAGAAAGTTCTGGCCTGAAGCCATTGATACTGCATGCCATATACAATCCGTGTTTATCTTCACCATTGATACTGCATGCCATACAATCAATCGTGTTTATCTTCACAAGCTTTTGAACAAGACACCTTATGAGCTCCTTACTGGCAAGAAGCCAAATGTCAGTTACTTCAGAGTATTTGGCACCAGGTGCTGGATCAAGGATCCACATCACACTTCAAAATTTGCACCAAAAGCACATGAGGGCTTTATGCTTGGATATGGAAAGGATTCGCACTCCTATAGAGTCTTCAATCTATTTCATTATAAAGTGGTTAAAACAGTGGATGTGCGGTTCGATGAGACTAACGGCTCACAAAGAGAGCACCTGCCAAATGTGCTAGATGAAGTTCCATCCAGTGAATCAATCAAACTAATGGGAACTGGAGAAATCATACCCTCTGAAGCTCAACCTGAAGAGGAACTTATCATCTCTGCACCTGATCAACCTGAAGACAATGCTCAGCCTGAAGACAATCCCTCTAACAATGACAATGATCAACAAGAGCAAAATCTTCGCCCTATACATCCACGTGTTGCCAATGAAGTGCAGATTGAGAGAATAATTGATAGCATCGATGCACCCGGTCCGCTCACTCGTTCAATGGCAACACAGCTAGCAAATTTTTGTGGGCACTTCGCATTCGTCTCAATAACATAACCCAAGAAAGTTGAAGAAGGCTTCATGGAATCTGAATGGATTCAAGCTATGCAAGAAGAGCTTCAACAGTTTGAGCTGAATAATGTATGGGAACTGGTTAAGCGTCCTGATCCTCGGAAGCACAATATAATAGGCACCAAATGGATATACCGCAACAAGAAAGATGAGCATGGTCAAGTTGTCAGAAACAAAGCTCGTCTCGTTGCTCAAGGATATACTCAAGTGGAAGGGATTGACTTCGATGAAACATTTGCTCCTGTGGCTCGACTTGACGCCATACACATACTGCCGGCCTATGCAAATCATCATAACATACTTCTATACCAAATGGATGTGAAGAGCGCTTTTCTCAATGGCAAGATTTAAGAAGAAGTGTATGTTGCACAACCGCCTGGCTTTGAAGACCCAAAACATCCTGACATGGTATACAAGCTCAACAAGGCACTGTATGGCCTCAAACAAGCCCCTCGTGCTTGGTATGACACACTCAAATTCTTCCTGAAGAGCAAAGGCTTCATACCTGGTTCCCTCGACCCCACTCTCTTCACGAAGACATATGATAGTGAACTGTTTGTTTGCCAAATATATGTGGATGACATTATCTTCGGCTGCACCAATCAGAAGTACAGTGAAGAGTTTGGATATATGATGCAAGAGAAATATCAGATGTCCATGATGGGAGAGCTGAAGTTCTTCCTCGGTCTTCAAATACGACAACAATGCAACGGCATCTTCATATCTCAAGAGAAGTATTTCAAAGATTGCCTGAAGAAGTTCGGTATGCAAGACTGCAAAGGCTTCACGACGCCAATGCCAGCCAAACATCATCTGGGTCCCGACGACAATGGTAAAGAGTTCGATCAAAAGGTATACCGCTCCATGATTGGTTCTTTACTTTATCTATGTGCATCTAGGCCAGATATTATGCTTAGTGTTTGCATGTGTGCTCGATTCCAAGCGGCACCAAAGGAATCGCATCACTTAGCTGTGAAGCGAATTCTTCGATATTTGGCTCACACCCCAACTCTAGGATTGTGGTACCCAAAGGGCTCAGATTTTGATCTGTTTGGATTCTCGGATGCTGATTATGCTGGTGACAAGGTGGATCGCAAGTCTACATCAGGCACATGTCATTTTCTGGGACGATCACTTGTATGTTGGTCTTCAAAGAAGCAGAACTGTGTATCTCTCTCCACTGCTGAATCTGAATACATTGCTGCTGGATCTTGCTGCGCTCAACTTCTGTGGATGAAGCAAACACTCAAAGACTATGGCATTCATCTGAAGCAAGTGCCACTCTACTGCGACAACGAAAGCGCCATCAAGATTGCCAACAACCCAGTTCAGCACTCGAAGACAAAGCACATTGAAATTCTTCATCACTTTCTCAGAGATCATGTTGTGAAGGAAGATATTGATATCATACACGTCAACATTGAAGAGCAATTGGCAGATATCTTCACCAAGCCCTTGGATGAGAAGAGATTTTGTAAGTTACGGTGTGAGCTAAATATCTTGGAATCCTCAAATGTCCTGTGATCAAGCACACATCCTAACACTTATGCATATTGATGACTTAGATGTGCAACACACAAAGTAAAGTATATCTTCAATCAATGAAGACATGCATTCTAAGTGTGAATACATTAATGTGGAATTTGACTTCAGAGCGCCACGATAATTGTGCGCCGTGTATGGGTCTAATACTTCCTATATGGTGGGTAACGCCACCACCAAATTCTTCTGTTGAAGTGTTTTACCCATGGCGTTACATTTACTATGTCTTCACATTTGGTTTGGCTTCAATTTCAACATGTCTTCATGATTATCTTCACTATGTTGATTATATATATACTAGTGTTCTGTCCTCTACAGCATTCACTTATAGTTATGTCTTCTTGTTGAATCTTTTGAACTAAGTGAATGTGATCGGACCCTAACCTCTCTATGCTTTCTATCTCAAACTCTATCTCTCCAAATCATATGCATTCTATTGAAACTGTCGAATGTCTTCTCTGCGTCCTTGTCAGCAGAAGACACAGAGACAAACATTAAGTCCGTTTTCAATGCTTATTCCTTCACCTGAAACCCGGAGAAGTGGGAACGACCACCCGACAATCCAGGCGTGCGTGGGACATGGAACAACCTCCGATATGCTGCATGATGACCACGTGTTCCTCAGATGTGAATCACCAGCGGCACCTGTGTAATAACACTGAGCCGCCCCTGTCCCTATAAATACACGCCTCACCACAATCATTATCTCTTCTTCCACTCTCGCACGAACCCTAGCGCCACCTCTAGCCCTCGACGACGCCGGCGACGAAGCGCTTAGCTGCCGCAACCTCTCCGATGCCGTCTTCACGCCGACCGCGGACATCGTCCTCTCCGCCGTCGCCGTAGGTGTCCTCTGTTGGGTTTCGTAGTAATTTCAAAAAATTTCCTACGCACACGCAAGATCATGGTGATGCATAGCAACGAGAGGGGGAGAGTGTGATCTACGTACCCTTGTAGATCGACAACGGAAGCGTTAACTTGGTTGATGTAGTCGTACGTCTTCACGGCCCGACCGATCAAGCACCGAAACTACGGCACCTCCGAGTTCAAGCACACGTTCAGCTCGATGATGATCCCCGGATTCCGATCCAGCAAAGTGTCGGGGAAGAGTTCCGTTAGCATGACGGCGTGGTGACGATCTTGATGTACTACTGTCGCAGGGCTTCGCCTAAGCACCGCTACAATATTATCGAGGACTATGGTGGAAGGGGGCACCGCACACGGCTAAGAATATGATCACGTGGATCAACTTGTGTGTCTAGGGGTGCCCCTTGCCTCCGTATATAAAGGATCCAAGGGAGGGTGCGGCCGGCCCTAGTAGAAGGCGCGCAGGAGGAGTCCTACTCCTACCGGGAGTAGGACTCCCCTCCCTTTCCTTGTCCAAGTAGGAGAGGGGGAAGGAGAGAAGGAAAAGGGGGGGGGGCGCCGCCCCTCCCTCCTTGTCCAATTCGGACTAGGGGGAGAGGGGGCGCACGGCCTGCCCTGTCAGCCCCTCCTCTTCTCCACTTTAGGCCCATGAGGCCCATTAACCCCCCGGGGGATTTCGGTAACCCCCCGGTGCTCCGGTTTTATCCGAAACTTCCCCGGAACACTTCCGGTGTCCGAATATAGCCGTCCAATATATCAATCTTTATGTCTCGACCATTTCGAGACTCCTCGTCATGTCTGTGATCACATCCGGGACTCCGAACTAACTTCGGTACATCAAAACTCATAAACTCATAATATAACTGTCATCGAAACCTTAAGCGTGCGGACCCTACGGGTTCGAGAACAATGTAGACATGACCGAGACACGTCTCTGGTCAATAACCAATAGCGGAACCTGGATGCTCATATTGGCTCCTACATATTCTATGAAGATCTTTTATCGGTCAGACCGCATAACAACATACGTTGTTCCCTTTGTCATCGGTATGTTACTTGCCCGAGATTCGATCGTCGGTATCCCATACCTAGTTCAATCTCGTTACCGGTAAGTCTCTTTACTCGTTCCGTAATACATCATCTCACAACTAACTCATTAGTTGCAATGCTTGCAAGGCTTATGTGATGTGTATTACCGAGAGGGCCCAGAGATACCTCTCCGACAATCAGAGTGACAAATCCTAATCTCGAAATACGCCAACCCAACATGTACCTTTAGAGACACCTGTAGAGCACCTTTATAATCACCCATTTACGTTGTGACGTTTGGTAGCACACAAAGTGTTTCTCCGGCAAACGGGAGTTGCATAATCGCATAGTCATAGGAACATGTATAAGTCATGAAGAAAGCAATAGCAACATATTAAACGATCGGGTGCTAAGCTAATGGAATGGGTCATGTCAATCAGATCATTCACCTAATGATGTGATCCTGTTAATCAAATAACAACTCTTTGTTTATGGTTAGGAAACATAACCATCTTTGATTAACGAGCTAGTCAAGTAGAGGCATACTAGTACCACTCTATTTGTCTATGTATTCACACATGTATTATGTTTCCGGTTAATACAATTCTAGCATGAATAATAAACATTTATCATGATATAAGGAAATAAATAATAACTTTATTATTGCCTCTAGGGCATATTTCCTTCATCCTCCGTCGCCAAGTTAGGGCACGGACGATCGAATTGCTCGGCCTCCTCTTCCACTCCATCTAGCAGTTCCTTGTGTGGTAAATAAAACTTTCTTTTTACGGCCCCTTTGATCCTACAGATCCGTCACTTTCTACCACAAGTAGTTTCTGTTCACACATGTTGGATCCACTTCATACTGCATCTCATATTATGCCTAGTATGTTCACTTATGCTTCACAAAGCAGTTAGATTCCTCACTTGTACTGATCTCTGGATTCGTACAAATCTGGAACCAACTCCTTATCTATGAGTGAATGTCTTCGCACGATGAGGTCAATGTCTTCTAAACTGATTTATCTTCAAAATCTTTTGAGAATGCATTATGACCTCTTCCCCTTCCCTCGCACCTTAATGCTGTCACAGGTACATGTCCGTGGGAGAATCCCTTGGTTCTCATAGTCTGCATTCATTTGCAGAATTCTTACAGCATCATATAAATTCTCCCGAAGCCAGTTCCTATTTGTCCAGCAAGCGAAAGCCTCTGAAGCCTTTGAACGTGTTGAAGCCATTCAGTTTAAAGCTCATGGCTACAGAGAAATCTGCAAGGAAGGGAGGCAGACAGCGTCGTGGGGGAACATCAAGAGATTTGCCTGATGACCTCTTAGAGCTTTACAAGACAGATCCTGAAGAGGATTATAATCAGCGCAAGACCCGAATCCAGTGGATTTGAAGATATTAGGAAAAACAGTGGTACAAATACAGATTCGTGACCAAGGAATATGCTGAGAAGAGTGCTATCAAAAGTCCTTGGGGTGATATTCTCTTCCGAGGCCTTCCACCCAAGAACAGAGCTGAAGCTATTGCTCAGGGTTTCTATCCGTGTATGGTCCGTGGACCTCAGCCTGAAGATGCCGACCCATCATCATTGCTATGGTGTCGTGACAATAATCTCTCCAAGCGCAACTTCCAGCACGCAAAGGCATCGGCCAAGGAAAACAAGAAGTCATTGGGACTAGACTTCAACCCTGGTCCTTCTGCTCCCCGGGCTGACGGCACACGCGATGCAGAACCCAATGTCATCGGTCCTTTCTACAACCTTGATGGCCTCATCACTCACATCTCAGTTCAAGGTGCCAAAGTGGATCATTCTGATGATGATGCTGACACTGATGAAGCCCCAGCGCCTACTCCAAAGCCGCAGAAGCCAAAGAAGGCTAAGGCTTCAAGATCAGCTGCTCCACCAAAAATCTCACGGGCGAAGCCACTAGCTACTGCACCTCCTGAAGGCAGTGTGCAGTCTGAAGATCTGTCACGCATCTCCAAGCCCCAGAAAGTCAAGATGCCTCTGCCACACACCAGCCAAGAACTGACTGCTGCTACTATTCTGCGCAACGATGCCATTGATCTGTCCAGTGATGAAGATCTTGCAGATGACGCTCTTGAGCAACTGATCAAGAGCAAAGAAGAAGCAGAAATCTTCAACAATTTGCCTCTCTTTGACGTGGCAATCATCCACGACTTCATCGATGAGTGGTTTGAAACGCCCAACCTCAGTTTTGAAGACCTGCAACTTCCCATTGGTCTCAGCGTCGCCTTCCATGGCGCCATTGCTTCAGAGCTAGCTCTAGCTCAGCGCATCGTCGAACTGAAGCAGAAGATTGACTTTGAGAAAGCTCAGTTCAAGAAGCATATGGCCAAGCTCAGCGTGCAAGAGGTCAAGAACTTCAAGATCATACTGCACGAGCTTAAAGAAGCCTTTCTCAAGAAGCGTGAAGAAGCTCAAGGTTCTCGTGAGCGCATGAAGAGTCTGGCTGACAAGTGTGTGCAAGCCTACAATGAGGCTGAGAAGCGCAAGGCCCTTCGGCGTCCTGGCATCGACCCCAGGATGGCTGCAAAGAAGAAGAAGAAGCCCGCTATGGCCGAACCCGACGCACCAAGGCAGGAAGCACATCCCATTGTCTTCCCAACCAGCATGACTGGCTCGAAGCCAAAGGCCAGGTCCACCGCTTCAGAACTGAAGAAGACGAGTACTGCTGAGGCTGAAGCCAGAAAGAGGAAACATCCTGAAGCCTCTGCTACTGCCCCCTCCAAGAAGAAGCGGAAGACCAAGAAGGAATGGGCTGCTCCCACAGAGCCCTTAATAGTTGAACCCATCTTCATGGTTCGCCCAGCCACTGAACATCAAGAACGCCAACTGACTATCCATGAGCCTGCTTTCACAAAGGCTCATGAAGCTGAAGACTTTCCAGCAGCTGATCCCACAGCTGCTGAAGACATTGGTCACCATGACCATGTTGAAGATGATGCAGTTCTTCCTCAGATCGAGCACCAACAGGTATCATCGCCTGTGCTAACGCACAACGAACTCATCAGCATTAGTCGTCCTCTGACACCAATTGCTCAGGATGCATCATGGGCTGATCACCCACAAGCACAAGAGGAAGATGACTTTGAGGCCCAGCCAACTCCAACTCCACAGGCGTCGCCAGCGTTACGCAGACTTCACAAAGGACCAAGGCCTCCAGTCTCCGAGTCTGAAGCTAAAGCTGCTGAAGACATTCCGGCTGCATCAGCCGATGAAGAAGAAACCCCAAGAGTTGCTACACCCCCGTCTCATCCAGAAGCTGTTCTCGAGGAGAACGTGACTGTGACCGACCCTCCAGCTCATCAAGTGGAGGTTGAGAATCTTGAGGCTGCCACCGACGCCACTGACGCTGTCGTGACTGAAGCCAATGTGGAGCCTTCACCAACCCAAGCACCAGAAGTCAGCGAAGCCACTAATGCTACTCCTTCTGCTCCTGCGCCTGCTGTTGGTCCTCAGTTTGACTATCATGTTGAGCACAGGCCTCAGGTACATAAGCCAATCCCAAGATTGCCCAGGTTTCCAGGTCCTGCATCAGCACCTGGATCCTTCAATGTCAACGGCTTCAAAGTAGACAACACTTTTTTCAATAGCTCCAAGAACCCCTACTCAAGGGAAAGAATATGTTCTAATCGGTTCTGGAGCTATCCGCAGCGAAGCTATTACTCCTGCATTCTATACAATCAAGATCGCATCTTCCCACATAAGCGTCTTGACATCGAAGCAATAGTTGGTCTGCCCTGTCTGGAAGAAGCTCTGGATTGCTTCAAGGAGGTTGGATTGTTGCCGTTTGTCACCGACCAAGAGCACTGGAATGAAGAGTTGCTGCTCCAATTCTATGCCACACTTCACATCCATGGGTACAACAGAGATCCGAAGACTTGGGTCCTGGTGTGGATGACAGGAAATGTTCATCACGAAGCCAAAGCCTTTGATATCATTGAGCTCACTGGTCTGCCCACTCCTGGCGATCTCTACGAACCTGGCTGTCAGCTTCACTGTGAAGCTATAGAGAGCATCTTTCAGAAGCCTGAACCAAACATGAGTCAGATGCTCAGTATGATGAAGCCATTGCCACAAGATGCTGCGTATTCCTAAGGAGTTCTTTGTTGAAGACCTTGAGTATCTGCCAAGGACTATTTATCACATAATAAGGCGAACTCTCTGGCCCATCAAAGGACATTCTCCACATGCCAAGCTGGAAGGTGCAATGAAGACTTTGGTCTTCTATATTCTTGCACCACTACCTCGACACCACTGCGCCTCTGACTAACTCGGGGCATCTTTGCGCCCGCAGCTTCATGGCGACTTCGTCGACACTGGCCACCTCGACTCGACATTGACCACGGCGTTCTTCGCACGGCTATCTCGACCACGACTACACCACCCTACGCTCTCAGCTACCTTGACATCGGCACAAAGTGCTACCGCCTTGCTTGAGCAACCTCGTCGATTTTCACTCCAGCCACGACTTTCGTGATGCATCGGCCATTACGACTGTGGGGGATGTCCGACGGCTTACCTTCGGATTCTTCGCCAGTCTCATTGTCTGCGTCGCTTCTGGCTTGTGCAGGGTTCACATTTGCTCGACCGCCCTCATGGTACGGTCAAAGTGTGAATTGGTATTGTAAGTGCATCTAGTGCCACCCCTAGTTGGTTTTGGAGTATTGACGACAAACCTAGTTGAGGGACTAATGTGTTTGTGAGAATTGCAGGATAACAAAGGTGAAAGTCCCTCATTGATTCGATTTTCCTACCAGAGATGACCCCTAAAAATGTATGAAGACATTGATGTCAAAGGTGGTATATGAAGATATTCTCATTGAAGACTATGACAAGAGAAGACATCGCATGAAGCCTATGGAGCTCGAAGACTCAGATCTTTCGTAGTTCTTTTTCTTCTTTATTGAGTCATAGGAACCACCGTACTGTTAAGTGGGGTCCAAGAGAACCAGTCAGAATGACTGAAGTGATGCTTAACCAAAAGCTATGTCTTCGAGTGAAGACTATGAGAGCGAATCTTGTCCAGAGTCGGACAAGTCAGCTTTGCTTGTAGCCCAAGTAAAGTTGCCGTGTGTGTTTGAAATCTGACAGTTGGAACACGTGTCAGTTCCTTAGTGACCCAGGGTCATTTCGGACAAATCAGGTCGGGTTGCCAAGTGGCTATAAATAGCCCACCCCCTACAACCATAAACGGTTGGCTGCTCAGAGTTAAAGTACGACTTTTGTCGTTTGAGAGCAACCCACCTCGAAGCCTTTGAGAGAGAATTTCTTGCGGGGATAAAGCCCTAACCACCCAGAGCCAAAGAGTGTTAGGCATCACTTAAGTCTTCTTGTTTGTGTGATCTAAAGACTTATTACACTTGAGGACTGTGAATCCTCCAGTCGGTTAGGCGTCACGTTCTGAGCATCCAAGAGACATTGTGGATCGCCGGTGAACGAAGTCTGTGAAGGTTTGGGAGTCTACCTTGAAGACTTACCAGAGTGATTGGGCGAGGTCTGTATGACCTTAGCTCAAGGGGAATACGGTGAGGACTGGGTGTCCTGAGCTGCGTGTTCAGGACTGGGTGTCCAGGAATGTGTGTCCTCAGGTTTAAATACCTAGCCGCCCTAACCAGACGTACAGTTGTCACAGCAACTGGAACTGGTCCAACAAATCATTGTCTTTAACGAGTCACTGGTTTCATCCTTCCCTTCTCTTTACTTACTGTTGGTTCTTATGAAGTCATTGTATGATTGCACTATCTTCTGTCTTCACAGAGTGACTGCTTGTTCTGACCGGCTTCATAATATCTTCCTACCTGATCCTTACTACCTAGCTGCTATTAGTCATTGTGCTTTCACTTCATTGAATACTTGACTATGGTTTGTCTAGTGTAGTCTACCTACCACGTTTTGAAGACTTTCATAAAAATCGCCTATTCATCCCCCCTCTAGTCAATATAACGCACTTTCAGGTATAATAATAACCCTTATAGTTGAAGAAAAATATACTTAATTAGTTTCACGGCGGAGCAAAGCGCACGTTACGCTCTGGTGCGACCAGCGTGATAGCCCCGAACCAAGGAACGACGTCAAGCCGGAACTCCGGAAAGTAGTGGGTGGCGCCGTGCGTAGGCCTCACTTTTGTCGAGCGAACCCACCGGTCCAACCCCCGGTTTTTGGGAATCTGGGTGTGGTCGGTGCCTACTCGCCCGAAACCAGCAACCAGAGCCCCCTGTTTCCCCCTGCATCTCGCTCCACGCTGGCTGAATCCATTCCCCACGCGCGCGTATATAAACACCTCGCCCCTGCTGCTCGTCGGTGGCACACTGCGTCGACTCAACCTACAGAGTTCAGCACAACCTCAGCTCGCGAGAAATCGACCCATCTATCGGAAGCACAAGACAGAGATGAGCTCGTCGGCGACCAAGAAGGGGGCGTCGCTGGTGGTGGCGACGAGCATGGCGGCCGTGGAGGCGCTCAAGGACCAGGCGGGGCTCTGCCGCTGGGACTACGCGCTCCGCTCGCTCTACCACCGCGCCGTGCTCACCGGCCGCCGCGCCATCCCGGCGTCCCTCTCCTCCTCCTCCTCCAAGGCCGTCGGCAGGGCTGCGCGGCCCAGGCGGTCCGAGGAGGAGAAGCTGCACAAGGCGTACCACGTCGTGTGCTGGGGACCCAACTGATTTCTAGTACTAGAGGACCCATTTTTGTTCTCCTAAACCCGGTTCAGATTCTCCATTTTTTTTCATTTCCTCTTGATTATCCGTGAATGATGTGTAAATCGAGAGTATATGCTTGCAAGGTCAGTCATGCAGTCGTTCCTCTGATCTGAGGCGAGCTGCCAAGTGATTGATGAGGCAAATATAGGAAAACGGCATTGGTCTGTACAAGGAAAGGAACCACATATCTCTTTGCTCTTGGATCTTACCAATACCCGATGTGTTTCTGATGATGATCAGATCTCACCAAATTTTAACGGTCATCCTAACCGGTTAAATGGCAGGGCACACTGGATTTACAGTGCAGCACATGTAGAGAGGAACAAATATTCAGAACTTTTGCATCCAAACAACAGACAGGTCAGCATCTGACAATAGATATATAGAATTTGGCCGGTACAGTTTACAGGATTCATGCTGGTTGAGCTCCCATATTACATGATTTGGTGTTTTCTCTTGACTTTAGGACAAGAACCCCTTAATGATCATGCCTAAAAGGGACTAAACTCTTGAATCAGCAATAAAGATGGTTGGACAATAAACAAGGGAAAAGTGGGAAAAGATAACATTGTAACTGTTGCAGCTGATTACAGTAATGCTGTACTAAATGAAGATTGAGGAAAACAAAAAGTTACTTGAGCACAGCAAGTCTCAGCCTACTACATTATATTCATAAGGCTTTCTTGCCCAGCTGTTGAACTGAATTATGATCAGTTTGTTCAAACCGAACACCAACAAGGTCGATTCAGAAACTGGATCATAGGATCTTTTGAGGGTCTTAAGGAGTTTAAGGTGCAGAATTTAAGGCCCAGAAAATATAGTATATACTCGATGATAATTCGTCCTTCATCGATTATAGTACTTGGCATCCTGCCTATCCTGCACACACTAGGGGAAAAAAACTGACACATACATAGGTAAGCAAACATGACACTGTTTGATGCTGTCAGCAACCCCCTGAGAGTTATGCCACTGACAGGCTTAACTGAATTTACAATACACCACATGCTACAAAGAACTTGTATTGTAGTCATATGTTTGAGGATTACACCAGCGGAAGGTAAGCTGATTTAACAGTAGAGCACATGTAGAAAGTGACTTCATCCAGCTGCAGACAAGTGACATAGAAGTCAACATCTGATTAAACATATCAGCAGTACATAATTCAGCCAAGATCTGTCAAACTGGGTACAATTCCCAGGATTCATGCATGGGTATTCTCTTGGCGCCAGGAAAGGAACTTTTAATCACCAATGAAGATGGCAATAGTGACAATAATAAATAAGGAAAACTGAAAAATAAAATTGCAACACTCGTTGCCATACCAACTGATTGAGGTACAAGTCAAAGCTAGGGCATAACAAGTCCCAGTCATCATATTTTCTATAAGAGTCTTAAGGAGTTAAGCTGCAAAATACTCCCTCCGTCCGGAAAAACTTGTCCCAAACTTGTCCTTCAAATGAATGTATCTAGCACTAACTTGGTGTTAGATACATCCATTTGAGGGACAAGCTTTTCCGGACGGAGGGAGTATAAGGCCCAGACGACGTACTCCAGAACACAGCATCCTGCCTACCTTGCAGATTAGCTTGTTCTTTGTCTTGCCTAATACTAGTAGTTGCTAGTTTCTGATATTTCGCATTATCTGGTCATAACTCCACAACAAACAAATCATTAAACCTTGACAAAAGCCTCGTGCAACGGCTGGATTGCACTATCATCAGGTTCACTGAGTACTATCTGAACATTCGGTGAGGCCTTTCTTAGAGGCGATAGTTTTCTTTCAAGAATATGTGAATTATTCATATGATCCTTCTGAAGCCATTCTGGGTGATCAGTCTTGGGAGTAAATAGTATCAGTTGGTTGAGACTAGTAGACATCTTCAAGAAAAGGCTTACTAGCTGCATCTCATGGTGGCGCCCCTTGAAATTCATCATGTTGACCAACAGAAGGTTCTCAAAGCCATCACCATCCTCTATTGCCTCTTCCTCTGATTGCCCTCCATCAGATATCTCTTCCCTCGACCCATGTTTCTGTGATTGATTTTCTTCAGGTGACTCTCCCTCTGACAACTCTTCCTCGTGTTCAATCCCTCTGACAGCGCTTCCTCTAGGTCATCTCCCTCTAACAGCTCTTCCTCTGGGTCATCTCCCTCTGACAGCTCTTCCTCTAGCTCATCTTCCTCCGTTGTTTCTTGCTCTGATAGCTCTTCCACTGACCCATTTTCCTCAGATTCTGATCCTGATGGTTCATCCTCTGGCCTATACTGACAACTACTTGTCGGAAGCTGCAAGAGGGTGTAGTAAGCATTCAAAATAAGTGAGCACATCAAAACCAAGCAACAATACAATGACTACTAACTGAATGCATTTGTCAAGGCCATAAGGCAATCTCTTTGACAGCTTGTATACGAAGTCGAAGCTGCACAAATAACCTCTCCAATCGAGGCCCACAGCAGGCCAACAAAAGTCAAAGGCAATTTATTCACCTGCACAAATAACCTCTCCAATCGAGGGCCACAGCAGGCCACAAGGAAAGTGTAAATGTCGTTTATGTTATCGATCTCCATTGCGAACATCAGTAGCTGAAGCTCTCTCAAATTCAGCAACTTGCATGGTGCAGCGCCTGTGGCAGCTAACCTGGCACGAGCTTTGGCAGACAGTCTCTGCAAGAAGAAGTTTATCAGTAAGACAGTAACTGAGTATTGGGATCAACCGGATAGCATGAAATGCAGAGAGCGACGAACCCGTAGGGCACTGCTGCAGAGGGTAAGCACGGTGAGGTTGGACAAATTGGTTAGCAGTTGAAGCCAGTTTGTGCGCAGCTCGCAATAAGGTCCTGACAATTGCCTCCAGCGGTTAGGTCCTCCGAAGCAGATGTAAAGGTCAGCAAGATTGGCGGTGGCCGGGATGCTGCAGGCCGGAATGTAGGCGCCGCTGTAGTGGAATGAGCGCAGGCTGGACGCATCGCCGGCAAAAATACTTCGGCTTCCGAACCACACTCTGCAAGGGTTAGGCTCCTCAGGTGTGCCCCGGCCGCCGTGACGATGACGGAGAGGAGGCTTTCACAGTAGCGCAGATCGAGGGTGTGGAGGAGGGGGCACGCGGCGACCAGGCGGTTGACCGTGCGGTCGGAGATGCGGACGCAGTGGAGGTGGATGACCTCGAGGGCGGAGAAGGGGTGGGAGTGGGCGGAGAAGGACACGGGGAGGTCGACGGTCACGGCGCGGAGCGAGAGGCGCGCGAGGTGGGGGTCGCCCAGCGGGAGCCGGTAGTCGAAGAAGATGTTGAAGACGCGGTTTGAGAGGTGGACGTGCAGGTCCTCGACGGCGCAGGCGGCCGCGTAGTCGAGGCAGCGGCGGAAGTGCTCGGCCTTGAGCTTGCCGATGTGGAAGGAGAGGGCGAACCGCTGGAGGCGCCGCCGCCTGCGCCGCTCCAGGGTTTCGAGGAGCGGATGGGGGGAGTCGTGGGTGCCGAGGTGGAAGTCGAGGGAGGAGGGCGCCGGCCAGCGGTGCGTCCAGAGGGAGCGCCACCGGGTGGAGAGCGCGCCGGTGCGGATGGCGGATTTGAGCGGGAGCAGACAGAGGATGTGCAGCTGCAGCGCCTCCGGCAGCTCCGAGATGCGGTCCTCTGCCGCCTCCGCGCCTGCTTCTACTTCCTCCTCCTTCCGTCGCCGCTTCGTGCCACCGTCCAGATCCAGATGGGACACCGCCGCCGCCATTCCTCCCGTTTACCGCCGACGGCTCACCGCTCCGTCGGACCTCCGGTTAAGAGCATCTCCAACAGACGCCCCAAACGACGCGCGCACGGGGCGGTTTGCCGCGCTCCAGCGGCCGCGGGAAACAAGCGCGCGCCGAAACCGTTTGCGCGCGCGCGAAAAGGCGCCAGCTCGCACGCAAGATTTGGCGCGCCGCTTCGCGCGCCTATAAAGCTGCGCGCCGCTTCGCCACGCGCTTCTCCACACTTCCTCTTCCCCTCTTCCTCTCCCTCTCTGCCACGCGCCGCTCCAGCGCCCCGCCACCGACGCGCCGCCATGCCGCCGCGCCGCCGAGGAGCGTCCGGCTACCGCGGCGTCCGCCTGCGCCCCAACGGCTGCTACACCGCGGAGATACGCTCCGGCGAACTCCGGCTCGGCCTCGGCACGTACAGGACGGCGCGCGAGGCCGCCCGCGCGTACGACGCGGTGGCGTGGCGCCTAGGCCAGCCGCGCGGCCAGATGAACTTTTAAGATGTGTACACGCTCCAGCAAGCGCTCAACCTCGCCCCTCTGCCTCGTCTGAACACGGCGGAAGACCGTGCGGAGCACGCCGAGCGGCAACGCCGCCTCCTCGTCGCCCAGGAGGACGAGCGGGTCATGGCGGAGTGGCGCCAGCGCCACCCGGAGGATGTCGCCTACGAGCAGGCCTACTGGGCAAGGCGCCGTGAGGAGGACACGCGAAGGCGCCGCGAGACGCGGTTGGAAAGGCGTCAGCGGAAGGCATTGGCGAATGCGCAGTCCGACATCGTTGCAGCAGGTGGGCAGTCGTTCTTCGCGCCGAACGATGATCGGTGGCTGGACATTTGGCTAGACACCTCGGACGACACCGACGAGGATGATAATGGTGATGATGATAGCGACTTAGAGTAGTTTCTATCTAGTTGCGCCGTAGTTTATCTATGCTTTCGAACTATCTATCTAGTTGCACCGATGTAAAATACCTTTGTATCGTTTTTTATTTATGCAATCTATCTAGTTTTTATTTTATCTATGCGTTTGAAAATTAAAAAAAATGTTGTGTGCGCGCTGCATTTTAGCGCGGCTGCTGGAGCGGGCGCAGCGTGCCGCGCCAAACCAGGCGATGGGCGCGCGCTAAAGCTGTTTTTTGCGCGCGCCGCGTTGGGCGCGTGTTGGAGATGCTCTAACGCTCTCTTTGTTTTGGGCAGAAAACTTCCGGCACAAAACACTTCCGCGGTAGGAATTGGGCATATCGGTTTCGTGAGTGGTGGTTTTGGGGAGAATATATATTTTTCAACAGAGCTAAAATATATATTTTTCAACAAAAATGAAGTTTGTACCCCTCAAAAAGAAATGAAGTTTGGCAGCACAGTTTTTTTTAAATATTGTTGTGCAAGAATTAGCTTTTCTTTTGACTTTGGGAAAAGAATCCTTTAATGCCAAAGAGGGAGTAAACTCCTAAATCACCAATGAAGATGGTAAATACATTAATAAAGCGGGGCATAAACATTTTTCGGTAATACATTAAGGAATATTGAGAAAACATAGCATTGCAATTATTGTTGCTATTTCAGACTTCCTTCGATGCCAATAAAGTTTAGTCCACCTCGATGAATGGAATCCACAGCTTAGGGGTGTGTCAAGTGAAGTAGGGATGGATGGGTTTGTGTAAGTTGAGGATGCTAGAAAACAGCAAATAGGATTATCTCCATACCCCTAGAAACAACAATTAATGAACATGGGTAATGGGGTGTGTGTAGAGATCAGTGACACTCCCTCGTGGTGCTTGCCTGCCGGATTATTAGGCATGTCTATTTTTTTCCCTAGCTATAACCCCTATCACTTTGACATCTCCCCTCTTGTTGATCTCTATGAACACACCATCCTTCATGTCCATCAATATTGTTTTTAGGTCTATCATCGATATAAGGAACATGAAAAAAAAACATACTGGTGTTTCCTAGCATCTTCAGGTTACACAACCATCCATGCCTACTCGATAAAACACCCCCCTAAGCAATGGTTTCCATTCATCTAAGATGAACCGCACCATCACAAAGCTAAAGGAAGTTTGGGCCTTTTGGCAACTGCTTTGGCGTCGACAATAAGGAAGCGCTAGCAACATCAACTATTGCTAGCAAATCCTAAACCCCAGACTAGCCATTTCCTCATCCACGACCTATCTTTGATAGCAGGTCGCGATCTGCATTCACAAAAATAATTAAAAGGAGATCCTGACCAAGGGGTTGAGAGGGATCAACGGGAAATGTACATAAGTGTAGAGATTATTCGAGCCAAGAAAGATAAATAGTGCATATCTAGTTGCATTTATTTTTTCTTTTTTTGAGAAACCAATAGGAGATATGTCTATTCATTTAGAATAAGAGAGTTGTCTAGCTTATTACGAAAAATCGGGCGAAAACAACTTTGAGATTTTTTTTTGCAACTTCAAAATATTGTTTTCACATGGTTTTCGCTGGTTCCCACCGAATCTTGATCTCAATAAGATATTCTCGCATGTGTGTGTGCGCGCGCGTGTGCGTGTGTGCGTGCGTGCGTGCGTGCGTGCGTGCGTGCGTGCGTGCGTGTGTGTGTGTGTGTGTGTGTGTGTGTGTGTGTGTGTGTGTGTGTGTGCTTTGACTTGTTCTAAGATGACCCATTGCTGGATTCCTTCATATTTTAAATTGGAGAGCAAGGTGTTTGTGAGGCAAGTTGCGAATCTTTGCAGAGAGTGTTTGCATGCTAAGGTGACTATCTCCTCCAAGACACTCTACATGAGACTTTCCTAGCTAACACTTCCTTCACAACCTTGCAATTAGGGCAAAAACTTTCCACCTTGCCTTGTGATTTTGTGTGGCTGTGAATGACCAAGTTTGTGGTGTATTTTGTTCATGTGTGACTACTAGGTGCTGCCAAATTATTTGAGAATTTTCAGAGCTACCAAAATGGTAGTTCCTTCACAATAGCGACCTAGGGCATACGGGCTTTACCAATTAATGCAAGACTTTGCCTTGCCCTCATTGAGCCAATCTTTTGCCCATGTATACTATAGGCACAATGATAACCTACAATTAAAATTAAAAATTGTTGAGGTGCCTAAGTATTCCTTGGATTTATTTCCCCAAAAGTGGCAGAAACTGTAATTGTCTCTGGAAGAGAAATATTGCTTTTGCCATGGCAATATTGTGTCACTCCCTTGATCCATATGGATTTGGGAGGCTCTTCGAATATTGGGGTAGACTAGATCAACAAAGAAAGTGAAGTTTCCTTTGTGTTAATTCAGAGCTAGGGTTTCAAATTCTAGATAACTAGGAATTGAGATGGGCAGGTCTTGGTTGTGCTGTGATCCAGGTGTAAGCAAGGGCGAGGTGAACTTTTATTACAAAGTTTAGAAGAAAATGTTTGGAAGACTGTCAAAAGTTAATAACAACACAAAAATCAAAAAGCTCTAATTTTTGGGGTGTTACACAAGTCGACGTCGGCACAGTAGCCGATGGGCATGACGAGGTGGGGGTCGTGTTTGTGGAACTCGTGCATGCGCTACATTCCATTGTGGTCGTTGCTTCACCGCCACCTTCATCCCGCAGCCGCCCACCTTCCGTGCATCAAATTCCATTGTCAAATCCAAGGTTTTGTGAATTAGTTGTTTGGCATATCTCTCGTATAGGTTCAAATCCAAGTGGGAACTGAAGCATCTTCTTATCCATGACTTAAAAAGTCTCTCAAAACCCTACCACTTTGATTCATTTTAGTTTTGAACTTATTTGATGATTATTCTTGGCACACCGTACCTAAAACTTTGTTCACTCCGATTGGGAATTCAACCAAGTTAGCCATGCCTCAAACCTAATTACGAACATGTCCTTAGTATTTTTCTAACAATAATATTGGATATTGTTCTTTTTCATCTTTTATTGGATTTTATTTGAAGTTGGTGTTTATTAGGATTATTCTTTTTATCATCAGATTATAACATTGATAAGAAGAGTAGACGAGGAACATACCTTCAACTACATCAGCTACACGCAAGTAGCGCATGACCATCCTTGACCCATATTTTTCATCTTTTGCATGATTATGTTTTAAAGATAGTAGTAGCATGATTTTTAACCAATTTTGCTAAATGATATTCTGGTAGGTGAGCCTATAGGTATTCCATGCCATGTACCCTTGTAGCAACAAAATGTAATACTATCATACAAGTGTTTAACATTTACATAGTATGTTGTGTCTGCCCTATAGCTTGTTGTTTAGGCTTTACACAACAACTACTAGGTGACAAATGTTAGTCAGAATGTCCATCGAGGATGTGCATGTCTTCAAAATTTCCAGAGATTGAAAATGAGTGCCAACATTTTGACGAAACCTTGATCCATTTCCGTTTCGTCAAATTCCGACACTCAATATGTCAACGTTTTAGAAAAGGCCATGTCGATTTTTTTGTCGACTCGTAATTTGTTATTCTTATTTGTCAATTTCAACGCAACAAACAGAGTGCCCCAACTATTTCGACACGAGGGGTTTGTGCGCCAATGTTGGATTGCACACCAATTGCTTTTACCTCACGCTTTTGCAGGGAAACAAATGGATGACGGTATATATGTTTTAAGAATTATTGCACATAATTTATTCATAAGCATGTATTAAGGATTTTTTCTTAATAATGGTAATTTTTGTTCTTTCTTTATTACGACTTTACTGCATCCCATATCTTGCAAGGCCTGACTTCTTAAAAAAGTTGAAGGTCTCCATGGATTAGGAAACTAGGACCATTGCCTACCTCAAGACTAAAGAGGGATTTTTTATTTCAAGTCTACGATTCATAACGAAAAAGAGTGTACTTATTTTGAGTGTTCTAATTGGAGGGCATCTGCCAAAGCTTACAAATTTGAGGAAGGGATGTACTCCACTTTGATATTAGCAAATATTCTGATTCTGATCTTGACATCTGTGTGGATTTGGACAACATTTCAATCCTTCCTCCGTGTATGTCTCTTAAACATACCTGGTAATTAACTTGTATATCAGTCAAAATACATTATCATTTATAACTAACTAATCTTGCTTACATATTATTGGATAGCTTACTTCTGAGAACCGAACAACTTGGAAGATTGTATACAACACTTACTATACTATCGAGACCGCACTTACCTGGGAGGATAAAATGTACCTCTTCTCCTTTGTTGATGATATTGAGTGTCTTAAGGACACTTATAATGCCAGACGAAATGATGCACCATACATGCCACTAGTGCATGCCTTGAACAAGGCCAACATTCAGAACAAATACATGGTAAGAATTGTATTCAGTTTCATATTTTTTCATACATTCTTTGTGAATTAAAAATAGTAGCGAGAGTGGCGTTTTGGCACATGGGAGCGCTCTTGATTTTTAAAATGTGTTTTAAACATATTTTAAAATGTCAAAAAAATCTAAACAAAAACTTGGCGCGCACATCTCGATATTGTACATGCTCACAAAGTCGTTTCGTGAAAAACCGACAACTCATATATGTCGCGCGTGAAAAAGACAAAATCCGGTGTTAAAAATGCTTTTCACAAGACATCATTTTGGCTTTTTTACACAAGCCACTAAAAATGACTGTTTTATCCGAAACTTGACGTGCACACATATAATATCGAGATGTATGCGCCAAATTTTTGTTTGGAATTTTTTCACACTTTGAAATGTTTTTTTCACGTCCAGGAGCGCGCACTCCCGGGAGTATCAAGGGATTTCCGGTGCTTACTATGTTACTAGGGGTTGAGGCGCCACCTTGTGGCGCCTCCTGAGAAAAAGTTGGGGCGGTGCCAGGTTGGCAGTCCCCATTTCAATTGTTTTTCTGCAATCTTGGTAACACATAAACATGACATGTTAGTAAAAAGTTCCACTACAAATTTTGGAAGTTTATGATGACGGAGGAGATTCATCTTTGCACCTCCTATTCACAGGTTGAAGCCTCTGCTAGCAACGGATGTTTACGACGATGCAGGAAATGCCGTCTTTGCTCCTTCTGTTCACCGGCTGATCCATGAGATGCTTCGCAGCTGCCTGTGTGTCCTTGATGTCATTGATCTCCATCAGATAAATATGCCCATCTAATTGAAAACATTGATAGTCCACCTTACTATCTAGCAAGATATTTTCAGTCCTTTTCAAAGGAACCAAACCATTTGCAGTTGACAGTTTATACAAATACATACCCATGATTATTACGATGATATGTACACATTATTTTGTCTATCCAACAAACAAATTTCCATGACAAGCAAACAAGGCAAGCACCAAATAGTGCATGAACCATATCAGGAGGAGACGAGAGAGACCCAACAGCGGCGTCGCTTACCTTTTATATGCTGGTAACCATATCAGTCATCGCAGTCGCCTCCCGCTGCCTCGACCACGACCACCACCGTCGATCAACACCGTCTTGCACCGAACTATCATATTCATGTTGGTACTAAGAGAATTTTCGTCATACAAGGATGTGCTTCTGCAGCTAACATGCATCTACAAAAGACCCTATATAGAATATGTGATCAAATTTATTCCTCTCCAATGTCCATAATTGCCATCTCCTCCCTATGTTCCTAACACTCTTAGATTCTGACATGAACATGCTACTAAAATGACGTTTGGTGTAAGTGATACTATTTTAGAATGATAAAATAAACTGCTCTTGGTTGTTGTCTCACACAATGGAATCGATTACATTATAACCAACATGAGCAAGCCATCATTGATTTACTACTTTTGTACTTCTAATCCCCCATTCTTTAACAAACTTGTAATTCTTCTTTCTTATATTGATCCAGATTATTTCATGGTGTCACTTAATTCATAGTACCAATTTTCTTTTAACATGGGATAATTATAGATACTAACCCTGAAACAAATTGATGGTTAACTTGACTGAAGCTAGATTCTATTTTCTGAACCAAAGATCAAGTAAACAGTACAAGTCGCTCATAAATTATTTGACTAAGATATGTTCATGGTATCTCCTAGTCAAGGTTGTACCTGATGTTGACTGGAATAAAAAATAATCAAGACATTAATTAGTACCATCCTAAAAGATTTGATTGTTGCAGCCGAACTCTAAATACAATTAGTGCCTACATCTAGTACCTCCGGTTCCCTTGCTCCCATACATGTCATGGACAGCTCTCTATTGTACAGTATTGACACAAAATAATGAACATTCGATTAGCTTGAATGAAAATAATGAACAAGCAAATCTTGGTACTTTAGATTAATCCGGTCAGCACACACTAAAGGTATCACACAGAAGTATCAATTAGTAGCCAACAAATTTAGTATTATGCTAATCACATCGAATCAGGAAGAAGATCACAAAACAAAATTCATAACTAAAAGTATTAAGAAAACTTCTGTCATAGGATTAGAATAGAATGCAAAAGGTTAAGAAGCACCAAAATTATGCTTGATGTTATGGACACCTGAAGTAACTGTGAAAGGTCAAACAATAATCCCACATGGCGGAGAAGCCACCGCCGACGTCCTTGTCGTGGTCCAGCTGCTCCTTGATCTTGCGGAGTCCTTCAGCCCAGGCCTCTAGTCCACTATTAGGATCTTCACTTTGCATCCGGCCCTGACCATCTTGTTCACACTGATCACCTTTCCAACACCCTTAGAATTCGGTAGAAACAAAAGAGGAGAAGGCGAGGACGTGTGTCAGTCATTCTGAAACATACAACGTACGTACAATCCTAGGAATTTGCGGCAAGAGCATGTGGTGCAAGAGCAACTTGGCGGCTGGGAAGTTAAGAGTCGGAGAATTATTATTGACCTTCCAGATGTGCACACGGCCGGTGACGGAGGGCTCGAACCTGTCGAAGCAGATCAGGATGCGGTTGTGATGCAGCAGCAGGAGCAGCTACTCCTGCTGACAAGCTCCGCAGCGTCTTCGTGCACTCCTCCACGCCCATCAAAGCCGTCATAGTGCTCCGGCCGCGTCTGTCTGTCTTTGCCTCTAGTAGTCCTGCGTCCTTCATTTCCTTGCCCTTTCTTTTTTGAGTTCTGCCTTTGAATTTGTGAAGGAATCTGTTGTCTGAATCCACCTCTCCAACTCGATCGCATTACGATCTATTTGGTCTAGAACATAATGACTGGTGGCACCCTTGTGCAGGTCTTCTCCAGCTGCCGTTCGATCCTTCCTAGTCGATCCCCCAAACACCTCCCCTGACTCGAGAGAAAATCCGCCGGCAGCGGCGGCGGCGTTGGCACTGCGCGTGCGCTTCATCTCCTTTGCCTACTAGAGGAGCGGAAGGGAAACAGAGGATGGCCGATGTCATGGATCAATAAAATAATTACATAAAAATGAATTTTAGTGAACAAGAGTCCTCACCTGAGATTGAAGTAAGAAAATCGTTTGAGTTCACCTTTGATCTGCAATAGCACATTTAGGAATACCTGATTTCTTCTTTCAATCATGCAAGTACTCAGGACAAAAATACTCCCAGCTCATTGGTGAGCAACCTTACTGAACCTCCTACATATAGGAAAAGGATGATTTCAGGAGGGGAAATGACAGCAATAGCTATCAGGCATGGCCCACTGTATGATGTTGGTGCCATTTGCACATTTGATACAGCAGTTCTAGCCATAAACAAAAGATGACACACTATATAAAGTCAGGTAAGTGTACACTCAAATACATCCCTACATGGAAACAAAGCCTGCAAAGCACACATATTAGTGAACATGTTTCAACTTTCTTTTCTTATTCGCATTCGGGAAGGATCAAAGAGAACATAAGCAAACCTTCAAAGGAGTAAGTTGCAAAAAACCACCATAATTGGGGACCCTAATTCAAAAAACCACCACCTTTCGATTTTTTTTCAAATAACCGCCACGATTGTGCTGACAGTTTTCAGAAAACACTGATCGATTGATTAGAGCCGTTTGGTAACGAATCTGACGGGTAGATCCTATTGTCAGGTCAACCTGGCATATGCCAAACAGAGTGAGGAGACGGACGTTAGGTCCTGTTGAGTAATTTCCTCAAACACCTAGAGGGCATCCCGTCGGCTGCCTAGCTCGCCAGTGGCAGTGTAGGAATGGGCTGCGAGTGACTTGAGTGCGAGGTAGCGCGGCCGCAGGCAGAGAGGCGGCGCCGGACCAGGCGCTCATGGGGTAGTCGGGGCGCGGGGCAGACCAAGAGCTCGTGCTCTCGGCCATGGTGCTCGGGAGGTCGCGGGCAACGGCGAAATAGGGGGGAAGGAGATGGCCCTCATGAGGGATCTCGGCGCCGGACCAGGGCGCCCACGGGGTAGTTGGGACGCTGGGCAGAGTTCGCGTTCCTGCCATCACTGCGGCGTGCCCGTACTCTGTAGCAGGCGGTAGCTCGAGCCGCCTTGCGTGGCCGCTGCTGATGGTCGCGTGCCCGGGCACGGCTAGTGCTGCTGCTCGCGGCCCGTCGCGTGGCCGGTGCTGATGGTCGCGTGCCCGGGCGTGGCTGGTGCTGATGGTCGCGTGCCCGGGCGCGGCCGGTGCTGCTGCTCGCGGCCCGTCCCGAGGCCGGTGCTGCTGCTCGCGCGCATGGGCGCGGCCGGTGCTGCAGCTCGTGCCCCCGTGCGTGGCTGCTGCTGCTGCTGCTCGCGCCCCCGTGCGTAGCCGTGGCCGCTGCACTTGCTCGTGCCCTTGCGTGGCTGCTCGCGCCCCCGTGCCTGGTCGATGCCGCCGCTGCTGCTCGCGCCCCCGTGCCTGGGCATGGTCGCTGATGCGGCTCGCGTGCAGGAGCATAGATAGACAAGGTGGAGGGAGATCACGGAGGCGGAGGCTCGCGAGCCGGCCGGCGGCTGAATCCGGTGGTGCGCCGGTCAGATGCAGGTGTGATTATTTCCCCCTGTCAACGCTTGTGGAGGAGGAAGTATAGAGGCTGACGTGCGGGTCCCATGTGCAGTTTACTGTACAGGCCAAACACCGTAAGATTTCAGTGCCACATCATCACTTACATCGGCCCCCATCTGCCAGAAACGTTGTTAACATGTGTTTAGTGACCTATCAGTGTTTTTTGAAAACTATCAGCAGAATGGTGGTGGTTATTTGAAAAAAAAATCGAAAGATGGTGGTTTTCTGAATTAGGGTCCCCAATTGTGGTGGTTTTTTGCAATTTACTCCCTTCAAAGAGAACATAAGCAAACCTTAAAATAACCTCACGATCAAACAAAATACACACAATTTCATATATTTTTTCTAAGGAAAATGTCTCACAAAAAAAACTACAGTAGCAAATAAATAAAATGCAAGGCCAACTGAACAGGAATATTGCCATATCAGATCAACAGACGCACAATAGATTTTATTTTCAAATAAATATAGGGCAGCATCACAACTTCGGTTCAGATAAGCAGATGCAGAATTGCAGACGCAGGTGCAGCAACAGTAATAAAGCACAAACTTAACACACAAATTCGAGATCACACAAGAGACACTTAATAGTAACTTATAACTATGATTCCTCTTATTAATAATGACAGTACTAAATAGGATAGTCTTCTGATGGAGATCAGCAATACAGTCTTCCTCCCAATCACGCTGAGAGGACTTCACTTATGCAGCAGCAGCAGCATGCTATATATCATCATTTCTCAAGTCTTCTCGTCGTCTTCCTAAAATAAGAAAATCGAATCGAATGTCACCACATGATCATTTGTTTATAAGAGAAGCGCTGCCACAATTTAGTACAAACCTTAAACTTTCCTCGCTGAGCTTGTAGATGCCTCAGCCTCCTGCTACGGCGCGTTCCGGTTCCGAGCTAGGACAGGCTCCTCCTGTACTGAATTCACTGGAGTTTCAGCTGACTGGTCTTCAAAGTCTTCATCATACTCCTCATCAAGTGTGTCTTCATAAGCGTTCACCTCAACCCGGTGTGCAGGATCCCTCCTATCCCACCATAGCCCGTACAACACTGAGATCCTTCCTGTGTGTTGTTTGTGATAAGCTCCAATGTGCAACCAAACTGCCGATAATTTTCGGCGAACCACTCCAATAGCAAGGACATCCCAAGTTCCCAACCACCTTCAGGTCTGCAGATGTTTCCTTATCCTTGAAGATGCCCTGATCTGCCTCTTGTGCCGTGTTGAAGTGGTGTACCACAGTTTCTCCTGTGACAGAATTCCTTGTTTCTTCATACTTTTATTCATCTCATGGATTCTTATTAATCTCAAAATCATCTTGCTATGATTGCTGGTACTAATTTTTTGAAGAATGGAATCACATGGCTTATAGAGACCACTCCTTCCCTGCCAGCCCTCTGGGATTTTCAGCAAATACCTTGTAGGCGTACATAATCAAAATCTGCACAAGCAAAGACGATAAGTTCTGGGAACAGGGCACTGGAAAGAGGGAAGAATCAAGAAGTGGCGAGGTTAATCTCCTTACTCCATTTCTTAAGTAGTCCTATCTCAACTGGTCACTGGGTTGTGGGCTCTAGATATTTTTCCTTGTCATGGTGCCATCATTTTCTTTTGTTAGAAGAAAGATTTATACATGAGGGGAAAGGCGGTGTTAATTCACATACGATGCAAGTCTAATAGAAAATTCACACGACCAACCACATAGGCAATAATTAACCACATAGCAACACATCCAACAGGGCACAACAACTCTCCACAAATGGACCACCCACTTACAACTAGGTCCCAAGCAGTGCCTCTAGCCCCAATGCACACACACACCCCTTTCCAGGGAGTTCAATAGTTGCCTGGATTTTAATGATGAAAATACCATACTATTCATTTTAGGAATCATAAGCTCATTAAATTATCATTTGACAAAATAAAAAACAAGGTCATTTTTGTCCACTCAGTTTACCATCCAACCAAAAGCTATTCGATGTATGATAGGATCATGTCAGCACTACAATGGGGGCAAACCAACCACAAGCATCAGGAACATATCAAAATCAAAACAATTTCTGAATTATTATTATTCAGATTGATGCTTATGAATGAAAGCTGCTTACATCATGGATATTGTCATGCTAATGCAGAATTGAAAGTATCCTATCATCTTCTGTAATGTACCTTCCGCATAGAAAAGTAAAGTGCCAGTCAAGCAACAAGCACATATTATATCCAGATAGTGTTAGATCAGGATGTACAGTGAAATAAGAAGAAGAAAGGCAAGACCATTTAACATGAACAATCATATCATTGATTTTTTCTGCAAGGAACCCGGATAATAGTTCAGCACTCAAATCATGGTAGGCAGATAGATCTCTGAGAGACATTTGTTGGGATGGAAATAGCTCTACACATCAACCAGAACCTGATCTGAAAATGGGACGGATAAAAACACAACCACATTTAATATACATCATGGCAAGAACAATATTGAGCATCTAATACTGTGGAATTATATAACATGGTTTTATACATTTATACGTCAGGAATTTAATCTGAACTATAAATTCCTGACGCCAAGCTATAAAATTATATCATCCTGAATTGATTACCAAGAATCTATGGGGCAACAATAAAAAAACATTACTTTATATGAGTCTGTCTAGCTAAGTTCGTATTTATCCAAAAGGGCCTAATTTAGTAATGGTAACACTTTTCTCGATGCTGGATTTTTTTGCTGAAGTGTTTGGAAATTAATCACATTTACACTAAAAAAATATATTGTGTAGCCAACCTTGAGGTTGTTCGGCAATTCCAGAAGTAAATTTACAAAATTGCACTAATTCATGCAGTACGCTGCCAGGCACCTCAATGAAGGTGTTAACTATTTATTGTAGTGCAACCAGATCAATTTCCTTTCAAAAACGAGCTGAGCTCCCATGTGACACTTGAATAGGTGATGCATGCAGGCCAATGAATGAATGGATTTTATCAACACTTCCTTTTCACTCTGTATATAAACCTCACATCAGCATGCACACCTGAAAAACTAACTTTCTTGTAACCTGAGAGATTATTTCTTCTGCTTTTACTACTACGCCTAATACTTGATACGTCGCCTATAATAAGCATAATATAATAAGTTGACATCATGCAAATGATCTGACAACCAAACTAACACCTGATCCCCATTCATCATAAGCTGCAGGATTTCAACTTCACATTTATCTAATAGGTTTCATTAAAACAGAAAATAATAAAAAGCGTAAAATTTATGGGTCTGCTTCCTGCCCGATGTTGTACACAATGCATTGCCCATCGATTTGTTTGCAAAATAAATCCTTGTTTCTAGATCTGCTGCCCTCCCAGAAAAAGGATCATTTCTTACTGGACCGAACAGGGGAGAGACCGTCAGCAGTGAAAGGCAGAAAAAAGGTAGTAAAGAGAGAGGGAGGAGGTGGCTTCACCTTGAGTGGTAGGGGAGGCCGCCGAATAGCCGACCGAAGCCCTCCTTCCTCACTGCGGTCGGGTATGCCTCTTTGAGGAAAAAAATAAGAAAGGATCCTAGTTTATTTGTTATAAATTGTAAGCTAGAGAACTACACAAATATCTGTGAAAGAATGATATGAGAACATTATTTACTTCAACCTGAACACAAGGTCATCCTAAATCATGACCATTGCAAGCACGCCATGTAAGTTAGATACTTCTAGAGAGAAAGGATAACTTTTGCAGCATTAGTTCGCAGCATATGGACTTCACAAAGTACATATGCTGCTGAGAACTCTTCTGACCCCACCCCAAAACAAATGGTGCCATTTTATCCATATATTTAAATCAAATAGTAAGAAGTATGCTCAGTATATCATGCAGTGCAACAAACTAAAATAAGAGAACTTTAGTAATAAAGTTATAATCGAAAGAACATCCAGATTTTGCTTAGTTTGTGATCTGTAAACACTAAACGGCGGCGCAGTTGCATGAAGCAACACCCTATTCTAACATGAAAAGCTGCTTAATTTGCCTGAAGGGCTTATACCTGCAAAGAACATGAAGACTCAGGCCACTTCTGCTCTTTTATGCCGTAGTTTCTCAGCCACACCAACCATAGCAACTTCCTCTTCTAGTTTTCTTTTTTGCAAGAACTTCCTCTTTTAGTTGTCTGAGCCTGAAATACAATAAGGGGCATAACAAATGAAATAGTTCGCTGTAGTGTCGTCTAAAGTATCACATATTGTGCATCAACTGAAATGCAATTGAAATAAGGAGACGAGGGGAGGCTTGCATGCGAGAGCAATGATCGATGGGTCGACGCGTTTTTAACTTTGTCGCCTTCAGCACAGTAAATTCGACGTGGCTATCGCGAGAGGGCGCCCCTTACGCGTAGGTTAATGTGTTTGATGATGTAGCCCTTCTGTCCAATGAATACAGAAGATTTAACTATCAAAAAATACAGTGGACAGTTTGCCAGAATAGAATCTATACTTTTATTAAGATAAAAACAAGCAGTCAAGCAATATTTTAGAGCAATTGTACAGTTGATCTCATAAGGGAGTAAGAACATCATCAGCCAAAGTAAAATTTCAGAGGATGTTCTGAAGATGAAACAACAGGGGACTCACTATAGAAAATTTCAGTGGATGCTACAGAGGATTTTCAGCCTGAAGATGAGAGGATCACGTGGAATCGCGTGGTGCAGTGGCTCTCCTCCTCATCATCTGCAGCGACGCCGCAACCCTCGTCGCTCTCCTCTGTGGCAGCGCCGCCCCTCCTTCGCCACGGCGACCGCCGCCCTCCACCTTCTCGTCCGCGCTGCAGCGCTCCATGAGGCGGAGCCACGCGTTGAGACGAGCCGCCGGAACCCGCCAGAGCCTCGCCGACGACGAAGGTGACGCCGCGCGCGAGACCCTAGCCATGGCCAAGGGTCAGGAGCGAGGGCAGAAGGCCTATAGCGACGGATTTGGACGGATGGGACCAAGGAATGGGGCCAAGGGAGGTCGTTGGTGTGTCACCCGCCGCCGGGACTCGCCGGAATCAGACGGCACATGGGTGGTGGCGGCGGCGGCGAGGAGTCGCGGGGGGAGAGAGATCGTAAGAGGAGAGGCGACGAGGGGAGGCTTGCGTGCGAGAGCAAGAATCGATGGGTCGACGCGTTTTTTACCTTTTTCTCTTCGGCACAGTAAATTCGACGTGGCTATTGTTTTTTTAAAGATCCAACACTGCTGGCTTTTCATTGATTAAGCAGGGAGCATGCGGAAAAAAAAATCATGATCAAGTGATCATGGTGGGGGTTACAGAGTTGGCGCCACTAGAGGGGTCGCCATTTACCTAAAAATTAAACAGAGATCAGCCTGGGTCACCAAGTGGTGTTTCCAGACATTTGGCTCTGGCAAGCCTCCAGGAATCCATGTCTTGCCTGATTGCTGCAAGGATTTCAACACTCTGACGCTGGCGATCTCTGAAGGTTCTTGCATTTTCCTCTCCAGCCAAATATGCCAGGCCACCAACATCATTGTAGACTGCACCCTTTTCCTGTTTGCCGTTCCTGCTGCGCGCATGGCTATTGTGAGAGGGCGCTCCATACGCGCACGTTAATGCTTCTCGATTTTTGTGTTCTTGCAATAGAAGCTCCCAAGATGTGTCGTGCCTAAGATGATGGATGCGCATGATGATATGACACTTATCTTCCATGATAAAAGACCAATTTCGACGACACCTACTCAACTGTACCAGATTGATGCATCCTATTTAATTGTGGAGGCGAATACTGAAGGAGTGCAATTTGGAAACTGGATCTAGGTTAATGTTTGTGGTGCATCATGGACATGCAGATATTTTCCTATTCTTCACAAACACTAGATCGGTAACGCGCCTTGGCGCGAGGGTGTCGGTCCCATTATTGTGGTTATGCAGGTAATGCACAAGTTAGTACTAATTCAGGTTTAACATACTTACTCAAACAGTATATAACAAAATAAAAATAAGAAGAAACATTCACATGTGATAGAAGCAATGAGTTCAACATCACCATGAGATTATCATAAGGCATCATCGAGTTTAGTACTATTTATGTACACATCATTATTGAAGATCAAGAAATCTTATCATTTCATTAGAAATGATAGCTATTTTCTATCTATATGGTACTACAGGCAGCAAGAGCTATTAATAAGAACATAGGTCCATGCTCAGTATCTTTCACACTCAAGGCAATCTTCAAAATAGAAAGAATGTAAGATAACATACATTCTTTCTTCTTGCCAGAACCCTTCACTTTCGCAGCATGCTCTTTAGCTGCCGCCTTCTCCGGTTCAGTTTTCTCTCCAAAAAGGTCGACATTGCTGTCATCCAGACAGAAGTTATTTTCTCATGTTTTTGCAATCCAATCTCCAACAATACATTGTATAAAACCCATTAGTTGAAACATCAAATGAATATTAGAAGCTCAAATGCAGCCTGCTAATTTTTTATGGCAATGAACAGAAGAAAAAAATCGAAGATGATGTCACTTGTGCCATTGTGCATCATTGGCCGCTGAATGGCAGCTGATAATACTGTCAGTGGCGCCTCAGGTCGCTGATCGCGAAACTCTGTCCTATTTTTAATGATAGGAGAGGAGGGTGACAAAATGGCTGGGAACTTGTAAGAAAAGCCATCAGAGACAAATCTTTTGATCCTCATAAAGAAAGTCCATCAGAAAAAATAGTACCAAGCTCCTCTTAAATTTCAAGAGATATTCTAGCAAAGCAAAGAGAGACATTATAGCTATAATTAGTGCTCTGAAGCATGTATTCTGAAGTATTTCGAAGAGATCATTTTATTCCCTTTTACCTTCTACATTACATCAACAATTAGTATTCTGAAGGGGATAACTAAAAGCAATTGCGTCTCTTGGTAGCTCTTATGATTGTAGGAAAGGCCACAAGGGAGATCCCAAAGTGGGCATCAATTTTGTACCTGCATGTAATTGCAGCAATAGAGTGCTCTGCTATTGGTGATGTCTTTTTTAAACATCCTCAGCAGTTACCTGAATAAGCAAAGGAGAATACTAAAGAAAGGATACAGTTTATTAAGGACAAAAAAGAATAATAACAGGCCGGCAAATGAGCCTAGGATGGAAAACAAATTATGGATGTCATTCTTTTTTTGCGATTTAATTATGGATGTCATTCTTTCCCAGCTATTTTTGGGTCATGAAAAAGGAAGATACAGTGTATGAAGATACAAAAGGACAACAAATTATGGCATGTCATGCTTTCTCAGCTACTATATATGTGTAGTATATTCTTGCCGAAGCTTGAGGAGGAGAAGAAAAGCACCTGCTGGCTGCAGTTCGAGCAACAATATTATGTAGTTCTAGCCTGACCATGAACGATGCTTCAATTATAGGTGGCACGACTTGCCGCGCGTTGCCCGCCAGACGCAACCAGACATGAATAACCATTTTGAAAGATCGTTGAGCTACACAGGCACATACACAAGCTATTTGATCACACTTGGAATTGTCTCAACTCATAAGCTATAGATAGACAGGAAGCAAAGCACAAAGCTACACATATACATTGGAATTGGATTAACCATAGTAAGAAAATGTATGTGTGTATACATGGTATCGTACAACTTACACAACTTCATGCTTTGTAGTACAATACAACCGCAGAAGCAGGTTGTATGAATAAAAGTGAATGCGGCCAGAATGGAGAGAGATGGTTGTAGTCGAAAGAAAGTTGATAACATGGCGGTCAAACTTATAAGCTCAGTTTATTTTTCACAGTCAAATTTATAGGCTCAGCCTATTTGTCAGGCGTCAAACTACTTTGTATGGTTAAGGCGGGATCTAAAATGAGAAAGAAAGTGAGGCAAAACCACATGATTTCCACTAACCGATAATCTAAGCACTTCAGTAATTACACTAATCAATAAAAAGTGGACCATCACTTAGTCAGAGAAGCCATGAAAAAGGGTTGGGTTGAGACTTGATGCTTAACTCCTAGGCGATTCATGACTGGAATTTGGACGGATACTTAAAACCTTCAAATATGATCCAATTTGAGAACATGTGTGCAGATGTCGTGTTTTGTTTAACACAAATAGTTTAGTAGTACAGCATAGAGAAAACACACATATATTTAGAATTGCAAGTGAATATAAGAAGTATGAGCATTGTTTGAGATTGTTAATCCAAAGTTTTACAAACAAAAATTCAAGTACTAATGGAAGTTTGTGTGGCTTAACCTTAGCTGGACTTGAAAGCATAAAACTGGTGTAGCAAAATATCATATACCTGGATGTCCATACGGCTGGCGCCGTCAAGGTCTAGCTGTGGAAGGTCTTGCGACGGCGGCTGATTCAAAATCAGTTAGGTAGCACAACAGGGCCAAACCGATCTACCATGGGAAACGCTGCAAGAAATTAGGCATTCCCTATAAATTATTGATCATATAAAGCAATACATTTGACTGCCTGGGACATGATGCATATGAAACACTATGTTGATGTACGTGCAGCCGATCATAGAGAACAATGAAATTGCTTGGAACATGGCGTACATAAGATACTGTGGGAATAATTAGCTGCAACCAATCGTACATACACTGCTTGGTCTGAATTCATAAATCTTGGTCTGAGTTCATAAATAAAAAATTAAGAGAAACGCATGCCAGAGCAGGAATTACCGCAGGTAGTTTTCCTAAATCTATGTATACTTAGCAGCCATGCAGTAAAAGACTAAAAATGTTGACCGGTCCCTCCACAATTTGTAATTCAATGAGGATTTATTTAGATCTAGCCAGCCGCTCATTTCCTTCGTCATGCAAAAGAGATGCTCATATCTAGCAAGATTCCTAGGAGTTTTGATGCCTTTCTTATTTTGTTTGGTACCTTGGGTCTGCACAGGTATGACAGATGCGCATACAATGAGCATACCAAAGAAATACATGTGACGGGCAAAATAAATTATGAACAGACATCTTCAGAGACTAACCTTGGGTCTAGCTGCTTGTCAACAAAAGGATCAATGGAGGTGACTTGGTTAAAAGATGTGCCGACAACCTGCATACAATGATTTACAGAGAAGGAGACGAGTAAGGTTTGTTTGCTTAATTAGGACTCTGCATCAACAAATCACCTGAAGCATTCTCAATGAACAATAATTTACATATCCACCAAGATAAACTTCGCGGTTAGCAAATATGTTGATAATAGGAATCTACACCACAAAGAAATCGCCAAGGCATCTAATACTTCTATCTTTAAAGAACGGCTATTCAACAAATGCATCTTAGACTCTTAGTGAAGCTCCAAATGAGAAACCATCATAATTATTTTGAGATGCCTTATTCAGTTAACCAAACAAAGCATGTTCATCTTAATAAAAAGGCAGGAGAAGCATCGTACCACTATCCGTGAATTGCATGTAGAACTTGATTGTGGAGGTGAGTTGGGGCTCTTTGGTGCTAGCTCTTCCAGTTCTCTTTGAAATGCATATGTTGTACCTCTCCCAATTGGTGCCTCTGGATATGTACTTTCCCTCAGTATCTGCAAATGTAAATGCAGATTTTCAGGCTCCTTTTCTGATTAGAGAGAATAAGCGAGAAAAACTGATAATAGACCAAACAAAACCTGATAAAAAACTGATTATAGGTTACAAAACCTGAGAAAAAATAATGGTGAAATTTGCTTCAAAACAACAGTATCCACATGTAAAAGAAATAGAGATTACATCTACAAAAACTTCACTACAAATGGAAGAGTTTTTTTTTCATTTAGGTGTTCTTTTGATCATTGGTGTACCTTGGACTCAGAGCAGGGGAGCATCCTCTTACAAGCCAGGCTAGCAGCCAGCAACAAGCCCAACGTGCAGAATGATCCATAGATCCAGCGAGATGAAGTTAGAGAAGACACACACAGAGGCACAGACCTGCTCCAGAAAGCTTCAGGGCACGGTTGAACATGGCCAATGCCATGTCCTCTGCGGCCTGCTTGCTTGTGAACTGCAGGGGCAATTGGAAACCAAAAGCATGGTCGGTGAGTCAGTCTGATGAGTGCCTAGGGCGTGTCAAATGTGATGGCTCCAAAGTCCTTTCTTGATGGAAACAAGCACAATTTTTTTTGCACTTTCTCTAAAAACTCATACAAAAATATAACCTATTGGTTGAAAGGTGCTATAGAATCGCTTAGCCATGAAAATATTGAAATATATACCCCAACTTCAGACTCAAGGAAGGCAGGTTAGAGAAAGCCAACATCCCAATCTCAAACTGAAGCGCATCACCCCTAGGAAGCCATCTGGAGCCTGTGACAACACAATCACATCAAAATGCAGTAACAAATTTCACTGCATACACAAGAGAGAGAGAGAGAGAGAGAGAGAGAGAGAGGTACTTTTTGTTCAATATTTTCTTCAGGCAAATTCTTCATCTTTCGTCCCTTCTCGAACCTGCAAACATGGTGTACAGATAAAACATATATTACATTATGAAATCAAAACCAGAGAGACATATTAATAACTCCTTTGCTTCCTTACCTTCAGACCTCTACTAATAGAGAAATCATTTACTATCTTGTGATCAACACCCTGCTGCTGCGCGGCGCTGGCCATCCCCTTGTGCGCCGAGGAGGTGGGAGAGGCGCAGCGGAACATGCTCCTCCTATAGAGTCTGAGCTCGTCTGCAGCTCGAGCTTACTCCCATGCGCCTCTGGAATATAAAAACAGACTTACTGCACATACTTATGATATAAGAAGCTGTAGATAGGAAGTATAACCAAAACCAGTTTACTTTTATAGACTTATTATAGTACATCCTGCAACACTATAAAGAATTTTTGTGAAACTAATTTTTGAAGGCAAGTATCTCCAATGGTAATTTAATCTGGTAATTGTTTATTAGTGCTGAGGAAAACTATTTCATTTATCGAATAATGAAAAGAGCAGCAGCGAAATGATAATAGAGATAGTGTTATCATTTCGTAAGGAAAAAAGTAGTGTGGAAAACTTACAGATAGGACCAAGACCAACATCAACCTTTCCCTCCACCATGAATACCTTAACCACCATCTTCAAGTTCATCATAAGAAAATAGTCACATATATGCACATCAAGCCTGCACCATCATAACCAGGATTAACCCAAAATCAAATGTCTCAACCTTTTGGTACCTCAAAATTGACAGCATTAGAGATAGAGATGTTTCCATTTGCATATGCAAAAAACCAAAGAACTAAACATATACGTGGTTGAATGAGTTTGTATTAGGAAACTTGGCAACCAAGATGAGCACTACAAAAAAACAAGAACAGAGAAAGGAGAGAGAGAGGGGGTCGACCTGCAGTTCACTGGAACAAGACAAACCCTAGCCTCTCAAGTCTCACCAATTCTGCTGCTTCTTGCCCGCCGCCACCTTGAGCACAAACTTCTTCCCGGATGTGGTGCCTGCTTCTTGCCCACCGCCGCCTTGAGCACAAGCTTCTTCTTCCTGGATGCGGTGCCCTTGCGCGGGCGCGTGGTGACCGTGGCCACCAGGTCGGCCTCGGGCGCGGCCTGGGCGGAGGACGTGCGCTTGCCTCGCGACGGTCCGACGGCCAGGGGCGGCGAGCTGGGCGGCGCCATGGGTTGCGTGCCGCTGGCTAGGGTTCCGGGGGAGGATTCTGATGGGGGGGGGGGCGAATGGGAGGAGGAAGAGGCAAGGGTAGGGGTGGCCGTTGGTGGGGAAGGAGGCTGGCGGTGGCCTCGTCGCGGGAGGAGCAGCGCGGATGGGGCGGCTAGGGTTCTACAACGGGGGCTGCTGTTTTTATATGCCTCTGGCGGAAATGACGAAAATGCCCTAGGTGGGGCACCAAATTTACAGGCGGTGGCACGGCCATTTCGACACTGTTTCGATCTACAGTGCTTATTTTTGATCCAACGGTCGGCGTCTCTCCATCTCTAGATCGGACGGCCCAAAACGTATCAAGGAATCGATCCGACGGCCAGGAAGCGCTGATCTATGAGGAGGCTGGGTTCCTCCCGGTATGTATCTTACGCGATTCTGAATAGAGCGGACTAGCTAGTATACTCCCCTGCTTTTATTTAGTCCGCATATTAGCTTTGGTCAAGGTCAAGCTTTGTAAACTTTGACAAAATTTATAAACAAAAATATTAACACATAGAATAACAATTCAATACCATTATATTCATTATTGAATTTACTTTCATGTCATATAGATTTGTTATGGTAAATTTTTATATTGTCTCCTACAGACTTGATCAAACTTTACGAAGTTTGACTTTAGTCAAATCTAATATGCATAGTAAATAAGAACAAAGGGAGTAGTTGTCAATGACCTTTTGAGTCATAAGCCCTTTTGACCATCAAATGTGTTTTGTGCTGTCTAGCCATGATGAAAATGTTCAATGGTTAAATTATGTGTTGTTTAGTCATAATACTAACTAATGGATAAGGTAGAAAAATGCATGTATGCATGTAATGATGAGTATCAATGTAATATTGCAGCGCATTGCAATATCTTATGGCTATCACTATAATATCTATGTGTTCTGTGCAAAACGTTGCCAATGGCAGGAAAATGTTGACGCAGTAGCATTATTTTTTATAATTTACCTGGCCGACGCCATTACAGGTGGGCGGTATATAGATCCACCTCTAATAGGGTACTTTACGAGTGGTGGTTTTGTGTAGGCGCGAGCCACTAATAAAACTATTATCAGTGATGGTTGCTCTGCCCACCACTAGTGACCTATTACCAGTGGCGGGAGATCGGTAGCGGGCGCCCTCCACAACGTCGCCTGCCACTGGTGCGCCCTTTTGCACCCACCACCGCTACCCTATTTTGTAGTAGTGTGTGCAATGTTTAAAAAGTTTCACCCAAGAATAATAGAGAGGTCATTATTATCAAGCATATCAAGCACAACAGAATGGGCTTTGTGCTCTGTTATGGTTTGTGGGATGTCCAAATACCTCCCTCGACCTCGTCATATATTCTAGGGCACATTTGTACATCACCTAAGAGACCTACTAGTTAACACCCGCATGCGCCAACTAAGGGTGGCTTCTCTGAAGCCAAGGCAAATTGCCTGGCCCACATTGACCGCGAGCAGTTTTTATTTCATTCCTCTTCGGGTTTCGAGTTGTCTTTTCACAAAAAAATGGTTGTTGTTCTTTAGGAGATAGATATTTTAAAACCCTATTAAACATATAAAAATATACGTTATAAAAATTTCAGTATGTGTTCTATTAAAAGTTCAGTGTATATTAAAAAGTAATCTTATATTAAAAATATATTAAGTGTGTATTAAAATCATCTTATAATTAAAAAAAATTATTGTATAGTAAGAAAAATGTTCAATGCATATCAAATAAATGCTCATCATATATTTAAAAAAGTTCAGTGTGTGTTTGAAATATTTTCATTGTATACCAAGAAAGTTCAGTGTGTATTTGAGAAAATTTCACAATATATATTGAGAAAATAATTCACCATATATTGTAAAACCTATAAGTCAAAAAATTGAAATAAATAAAAAATAAAAAACCAAAAATAAAAAATAAAATATGTAAATATAAAAATAAAATAAAATATATAAAGAACCCGAGATAGAACAACCGTTATGTGGGCCAGGCTCTCTGGGGGCTCTTTGGCGTAGCCTAAACTATATGATGCCCATGGGTGTCATATAGTATTTGTTGTCGCCTAATGCGACACGTACGTTGACACATGGGGAGTGCCCAACAACGCATGTGGCAGCGACGAACGTTTAGCACAGCACGCAGACTGTATATCTTTTTTTTTTCATTTCATTTCTCTCTTTTCTTGTATGTAAAATGCACATTATATATATAGAGACACATGAACACTTATTTCAAACATGTGAACATTTGTTTCAAAACCATAAACATCCTTTTTGAGGTACACGAATATTTTTATATAACCATGATTTATTTCATAAAATTTTATATGAAAGATTTTTTTTGATAGAAAAACTGTAAGGGAACCCCTACAGTATAATTGGTGCAACAAACACAAATTGCAAGTATCAAGCCTTGAATCTGGGTGGGTGGGAAGGCATCAGCCCCTTCCCACCACTAGGCTATGCCTTAGTCTGTTATATGAAAGATTTATTAAATCTTAGAGATACATGAATGCTTTTTTTAACATGCGAAAAATTCTGTTCAAATTATGAACATATTTTTGTGATACATGAATATTTCCTATATAAAATATTTAATTATAAAATATTATAAAAACATAAAAACATCTTTTCGATATGTGTGAACATTTTTTAACACGCAGACTTAAAAAACAATCAACATTTTTACACGTGTGAAGAATTTTCTTTTGCAATACATGAAATTATTTAGTTACATTGGATATTTTAGCGGTACTTGAACAAATATTGTAATGGGTTGTGCAAAAGTAATTACACATTTTAAAAACATTCATTAAAATAAAAATATTCAGTATTTTTAAAAAATCATGTAATTAATAAAGTTCATGTGTTTAAAAAATATTGAAGTAAGTTTTGAAAGTTTTCACACAATTTAAAAAGGAAATACAATGGAAAGGAATAATAGAAAATAAGAATAATCATAAGAAAATGATTGAAAGCAAAACCCAAAAAACCCTCAAACCCCAAAAAGTCAGGAATATAGAGGGGAGAAATAAAAAAAGAAATCGACTAAAAAAACGTGCTACAGGCGTCAACCCGTGCCGAACCACCAAGAGGTGACGACCTGCTTGTTGTATCTTGCCGTGCAATAGGCGAGATATAGATTTTGCGTAGAGCAAGTCCCCATACCGCTAAGACAACGTACGAGTAATTGCGTGGCTCAGCTCCACGTTGTTGCTCAAAGTAGAAGCAAGGATGGCGGAGTAGGTGCGAGAGCTGTTGGCGGCGAGGGCACCAGGCGCACACCTTGGTCGCTGACATGAGCTTCCTGGCCGCAAGCCATCGGCGATGGCTAGCCCGAGCTGTTTTTTGCGACTGCCTGGATGTCGAGAGGTAGAAGAAGAACCACATTGGTGCCTCAAACCAACTTCAAACGTCCAGGCTGACCGGCACCCTTATATCCAACCTAAATATGGGGTGGATATGGGGTGTTCGGATGCGTCCGTCATGTCGGATTCGGCCTCTGCTGCCCATCCGGCCCTATATATATTTCTTCCCATCCGCTCACTAGGCCAAACCCTAACCACTTCATTCCACTTCCCTCGTCATCCAAACTCTCGTTCAGTGATCTCCAGCCGTCTTCAGCATGGCGGGCAGTGGATTTGAGTCCATCACCTCTAAATCCGTCGACCCTGAGCTCATCTCACACAGCCCCGAGGAAGAGATGGTTGTCCGGCTTGCGCTCCGCCGCTCCCGGGAGAAGGCCCATGCGAGGCAGCGCTCGGACTCCTTCTATCGGGGATCCATTATGTCCGCCCATGGCCCATGGATCCGGCGCTAGGTGTGACGTCACTGCCTCATCAGAGATGGGGCGGCCCGTTTGGCGTCCGAACATGGGGTCGGACGAGCAACCCCTTTGTTGGCGTGCCGACACCATGGATGCACCAAGGGCGTCGTCCGACGCAAACATGGCGCGGCGTGCCCCTGTGCGAGGCGGATGGCTCAGGAGACGGCGGCACCCCTCGCGGCGGTGGACGTCGGCGAGGCGGAGTCGCATTCTTTGGCCCCGTATGGTGCACCAGTCCGGATGCCACACCTGCGTCGTGGTGGATGTCGCCGGCTCGTCCCAGGATGGATCCATCATCGATCTGACATCCACCGGCACCGTTCGGGTTCTAGGCTCCGATGAGGAAGAGTAGGGCATGGGAGACATCAACACTTTGAGTCCCATGAGCCGGCTCGTGTCCCATGGCCTACTCTACCTTGCTGGCGACCAGACCAACACTCTGGGGAGCATAGCCGTCCGCCGGACAAGGGCACGACGGAACTGGGCGAGCTTCGCTTAGATTAGGTTTCATGTTGCATGTGACACTATGGATTTGAGGTTTCTAATTTGAGGTGTCTGGTTGTATAATCAAATATTTAAGGCGTGACCGGCCATTATCCGTGAACGTGCCCACGAGCAATTTTTATTTCTTTCCTCTTCAGGTTTTTAGTTATTTTTTCACAGAAATGGTTGTATATTTTTAGGAGCTAGATATTTTAAAACCCCTATTAAAAGATTATAAAAACATATTAATTTTTGAAAAAATATCAGTATTTGTTCTATATAAAACAGTTCAGTGTATATTAAAAAAGTTCACATATATTAAAAAAATGTTCAGTGTCTATCACAAAAATGGTCATCATATACGAAAAAAAGTTTAGTGTATGTCTCAAAAATGTTCATTGTATACTGAGAAAGTTCGTGTGTATTTGAAAAAATGTTCACCTACGTTGGGAAAAAAAATGCAGAACCTATAAGAAAAAGAAATTTTGAAAAAATAAAACCCAGAAGAAAACCAAAATCTGTAAAGAGAAAAAAAAGGCAAAATAACAACATATTGAACAACGGTTATGTGGGCAGGCTCGTCTGGAGGGGTCTTCGGCGCAGCCTCAAGCGACGAGAGCAACTAGTTAATGAGCGCTCCTTCGGGAGCCTCGCAACGATTAGCGTTATTTGGCGCACTCTCAGCCACCCTGCCATATGTCGTGTTCTGAGCACTCTCTTTGGATTTCTTTCACATGCATTTTTGGCTTTTAAAACGTTTTTTCGGTTCTTTTCAACGTTTGCGAAAAAATGCATTTTTTTTTCTTTCGTGAGAGTCACGTTTTGCTTCCGCGAGAGGCATGGTTTTGCTTTCGCTAGAGTCACGGCCGTGCCTCTCGGAAACGGAAATAAACATGTTTTCTTTATTTTTTTTCCTTCCAAGAGAGGCACGTTTTGCTTCTGCGAGAGTCATGGATGTGATTTCGCGAGAGGCATGGGCGTGCCTCTTTCGGAAAGGAAAAAAACTAGTGCTTTCGATTCGGTTTTTTTTCGTGAAATTTTTTTCGTCAAAACCTATCAACATTTGATCTACTTTTAAAGATCTCGACGCGAGGAATCTAATGGTGAAAATGGTTCGAGATTTGGACGCATGGTTTAAGAGATGAAACATTTTGAATAAACGAATCTACGAAAAAAGGAAAATTCTCTGATTGCGACAAGTGGCACGCATGCAACGTGCCACTTGTCGCAACATAGAGAGGTGGGAGTGATCTTTACAACGAGTACTCCTTAACTAGTGATTTCGTCAAGCGACTCGTACATTGCACTCACCTTGGTACATGGGTCGGGCCCAAAGACGCATGTGGCAGCGTAAAATGTTTAGCACAACATGCAAACTGCATTATCTTTTTTTCATTTCATTTCTCTCTTTTCTTGTATGTTAAATGCACAATATATTTATAGAGATACATGAACAGATATTTCAAACATGTGAACATTTTTTTCAAAACCATAATAAACATCCATTTCGATGTACATGAATATTCTTTTATAACCATGACTTCTTTTATAAAATTTTATATAAAAGATTTAGTAATATATCTTACAGATCCAAGAAATCTTTTTATTGAATATGTGAACATTTATTTACAAATTATGAACATATTTTTGAGATAGATGAACAATTCCTATATACAAGATTTATTTTTAAATTATTTTACATGAGCATTTCCTATATACTCTCTCCGTTATTTATATAAGGTGTATTTGTTTTTTCATAAAATTCCACAATGTAAAGTACATTTCTTCTAATTCCTCATAATCCCCTTTTTTAGCACTCCAAAAAAAAGTCAAGTATCTCTCTCCCGTTTGCATGTATATCTCTTTGTAGAAAAAGAAGAAAAGTATATTTGCCCAGATTATCTGTATCTCTTTCTTTCCTGGCCTAACTTATTTACTTGCCAATAACCAACAAATTTGCCAAGAGTAATCTTTTCCTAAATTATATATAATTTGTTGCCTTGGTCATCATGTCCAAAACAATATACTTTACATAAAGAAATGGAGGGAGTACATGAACATTTCCTATTTTAGGAAACAGACAAGCATATTTTCATTATGAACATTTTTGAAACACATGAACATTTTTTCACACGCAGATAAAAAATACATCAGCATTTTTACACATGTGAACAATTTTCTTTTGTAGTACATGAACTTTTTTAGTTACATTGGACATTTTTAGCGGTACTTGAACAAGTATTGTAATGGGTTGTAAAAAAACTCATGACATATTTGAAAAACCTTCATTTAATATGAAATTATTGAATACATTTTTAAAATGCTAAGATAATTTAAAACTATTGAATTAATTTTTGAAAATTTTCAGGCATTAAAAAATAAATAAAATAAAAATAAATAATAGAGAAGGAAAAAATAGAAAAAAAATAATAAGAAGAAAAGGAGACAAAAGTAAAACACCCAAAAAAACCAAAAAGTCAGAAATATAGAGGAGAGAAATAAAAAAGAAACCGCTAAGTAAAAACCATGCTATCGGCCTCAACCCATGCCGAACCACCATCGAGGTAACTGCCTGCTTGTTGTATCTTGCCTTGCAATAGGCGAGATATATCTTTTGCCGTTTTGCGTAGACCATGTCCCCATACAGCTAAGACCAAGTGAGTGTCAAGATCACCTACATGGTCTAGATGGAGGAAGTCACGTGGATCCACTTGTCAGCATGAGCTCGAGACGTTGATCGGAACACCGAGTCATAAGAAAGTCACAATCGACTGATAAATAGAATTTCTTCATTTTGTAGATTGTTTGGGTCTGCTACCTAGACGGATGTATCTAACACTAAAAGGTGTCTGGATACATCTGTATCTAGAAAAATCTAAGAGAAATAATTCAGGACAGATGGAGTATGATAAAATTACCATGGTCGAATAAATAAATTTGCCATGGTCTAATAAAAACGGCATGCTACATATGATAAAATTTCCATGGGATGAATAGGTAAAATTTTCATGTTGCTTATGATAAAATTACTATGGACTAGTAAATAAATTTTCCATGGTCAAAAAAATAAAAATGGCATGCTATCTATGATAAAAATGCATGAAAAATTTAGGAATTTATTCTCTAAAAACTGCATGGAAACTTTATTAGTAAAAAACATAACTAATAAATAGAATTTTCGTCACTTTGTAGATTGTTTGGGTGTACTACCTGGAAGCTTAATCAGATTTGCACTCAACAAAGCAGAGACCTAAATATAGCGTAAGTGAGTAATGGACTAAAAATGTTTCCAGGCCAACGCAAAACCACGTTTCAATGCGCTTGCGAATGCTGGAAGCAGAACATGAGATATATGTAAATTAAATCTTACTCCCTCCGTTCGGAATTACTTGTCGCAGAAATGGATGTATCTAGATGTATTTTAGTTCTAGATGCATCCATATCCGAGACAAGTAATTCCGAATGGAGGGAGTATATCTCTATGCACATCTATAGTCAATGTGAAATGTTTCAGGTACCTTTGCAGGATAAAATGTCCCAGGATCACTAACAAAAGTAAAAATAATATAATACACACAATTTACTTCAGTGCAAAAATATTTTAGGAAACTCTATAGAAGTATGGTCTTGGCTCCCCCACCCGCACCCTGATACACATGTACATACTACCTGTAGATACATAACAATTTATAAGTATTATATGGCATGTCGACCTTTTGTAAATCACATTCATTTTGGATAATACCTAATAACCCTCACTATAATGTACTCGATAAATGCAGAGAAATTGAAGTATTTTTTTCTCGCAAACAACTAGAAAATTTATGCAATCATATATAATATAAGTAAATGTATATCTAGCCGCACAAATTTAGGTTTCCTTCCCCATCTTTCTTTTTCCTAGAATGCACAGAATTATTCGCGCATATGGTTTGTCTCTCATTGGTGCCAACCTACGGCTTGCTACATACGCAACCTTAACAAGCTTAAAATGTTGAGCATTAATTATCGTGACTAGCTCGAAGTGAGTCTCTTGTTGCTGACTCCATGCGCTCTCCAACCGCAACCATGAGCAATTGAAATTCCACCAGTATTTGTTTTAGTAGGTAGACCAAGCAGGAATTTGTTTTAGTAGCATGCACCGACACTTACTCCCTCCATTTCTAAATATAAGGCTTTTTTGAGATTTCAATATGAACTACATATAGATGTATATAGATGTATTTTTGAGTGTAAATTCACTCATTTGGCTCCGTATGTAGTCCATATTGAAATCAAGAATGGAGGGAGTACTAGCTAGTTTGTCTAGTACGTAATTACTCTTGAGAAGTTTGATGCCGCGAAAGTAGTCCCGTTTGTTTCGCACCTGTGCCCTTGTTTGGTTCTTTGTTGTTAAATTCCTTCTCAATTAATATGATGAGGCAATTTTCTTGCCTCTGTTTCAAAAAATATTACTGTGGTACACATGCACACCCTCGACAAAGCTCTACCCTCGTCGCTTGAAATGTACAACTTGAAATTGGAATTACATTTGAACACCTGATATTTAGCAAAACAAATCAGTCACATATGATTTGTCTCTCATTGGTGCCAACCTACGGCTTGACAAAGAAGGGCTGCTTAAAATGTTGAGCATTAATTCTCGTGCCTAGCTCGAAGTGAGAGTCTTGTTGGTGACTCCATGCGCTCTCCAACCGCAACCATGAGCAGTTGGCCACCAGTGTTTGTTTTAGTATGTAGACCAAGCAGGAACTATGGCTTCAAAACACGCCAAGCAGTTGTAGGAATATGAGGGATCATGGCCTGCTTTGTTTTAGTAGCATGAACCCATACGCACTGGCTAGTTTGTCTACTACGTAATTACTGTGGCAAATCAATCAGTGGGTGTCACATATATCTAGTGATGTATCCAGCTAGTTGTCAAGGTTGAGAGGCAAAAACATATTGGCTCCGATCGGACAAACATTTTGGTGCTTCGGGTCACTTGGATGAATGAAGTTTACCACCTTCGTGCTGTGGCGGGCGCCCTCGGGTGAGGCAGAGAGACCGTGTCCCCTCGTCGCTCTCCACCTCCCCATCCTCCGACGCGAGCACCCGGAACCTGCCCTTGTTGGTGTTTTTGGGCTCGTCGTCACCCCGTGCCGGCTACGCCTAGACGGTGACGGACCGGAGAACCACTGATCTCGTGTGCCACCCTCCCTGTTGAGTGTCGCAAGTGACGGTCGTCGTTTTTCCGAGTGCTATTTCGTTCTTAATTGATGATGATTATGTATATGCAAGAATGAAAACTAATGGTGGTGGAAAAACAATTAAGCTCAGTGCCGCATCGAGTATAATTGAGGCCAAAACAAAGCATGTGTTGTGTCCCCCTTGGAAGGGAATCGTCGCTTATCCTAACAGGGAAATCCAGCAATTAATTGGATGCAAAAAAAACCGCTGCTTGCTCTTATTAACACTACAACCTAGAGAGTGGTGTAGTACTCCATCCGTTCTGAATTACTTGTCGCAGAAATGGATGTATCTAGACATATTTTAGTTCTAGATACATCCATATCCGAGACAACTAATTCCGAACAGAGGGAGTACTTGTCAAGGTTGCGTCAGACGCCAGCTGAAACCGGGTATAAAAGGAGCACTACTCCAGGTCGAGACTGCACAAAGTAAGTGTACTACGTAGCCAGACAGAAGGAACAAGTCTCCCCGCAAAAAACGAAAGAAGGAAGGAAGGAAGAAGTCGGCTGCGCGCAGGGATGGGCTCATCTTCCTCCGCCGTTTGCCTGCTAGCCTTGCTAGCAGTGTTTGCGTCTGCAGCTGGTTGATTTTCTCACAATTCTGGTCGCGTTCTTCTTCTCGTTGATTGAATTGAATCCCCTAACAAAAGTTGCGTTTGGTCTTCCTTTTTTTTGACGCAGGTTTCGCAGCTGCACAGCCGGTGGTCGTCACGGCCGCGTACAACATCGGCAATGACGATTACATGGCCTTCATCGACCAGCTCCGTGCCACTCTGGCCGCTCACCCGAGCCCAGACAACGTCAACGGCCATCCTGTTCTCCCCCTGCAACACGAGAAGCAGCCGCCGGCGAGGTGGCTGCACGTTCCCATCACAGCGGGCGACAAGAAGGTGACGCTGGCGCTGAGGGACGACAACGTGTACCTCGTCGGATTCAAGGCCCAGAGCGGCAGCTGGTACGAGTTCCGCTCCGCGGTGGCGCCAGGGAGGAAGCAGCCGCTGATCCACGGCGCTACGTTCCTCGAATGCGAGGACACCTACAGGGCGCTTCTAGGCGGCAAGAAGAGCAAAGAAGTCAAGCAGAAGGTAAGCAACCTTGAACTGGGGAAGACGGCGGCGGAAGCAGCCGTGAAGAAGTTGGCGGCATATGCTCATGCCGCCGGCGGGCCGGACGACGCCACCAAGGTCGCCTTGGCACGCATAGTCATCACCGTCTGCGAGGCGGTCCGCCTGTCCTCGATCTCCACTACCCTCAGCACTGGCTGGGGCCAGGCGGCGACGGTGAAGCTCGACCATCTCCAACCTTTCTACATGCAGAACTGGGGAGACCTATCTACTGCCATACTAGACTGGAGGAAACATGGACCTACGTACCCATGGCCCAAGAAGGTCTGCGAGGAGACGCACATCGAGGACGCCGCCGGCGCGCTCGCGGTGGTGCAGCTTCTGCTTAAACGTAGTACTTAATTCAGTTAATTAACTCCACTAGCTCTCGGTGCTTCTTAGACGTGCGTACTAGTGTGCTGCTGCTGGATGATAAATTGTATGCATGCATGTCTATTCTAATAGAATAAAATAAAATGACCGTGTGGGATCGATGAATATATGATGTGGAGCTGTAGAATGTTTCCTCTATGCATGCGTTGCACGCGTATAACAAAACACAAAAATTCCTGCCTTAAGTATCTCTAAAACTTTGTATACTTTTGTAACTCTGTTTGCACGGTCCCTTTTTACACTCTTGAGCTGTGCCATGACATACACTAGATCTGTGACATAAATGTACCATGGTTGCGTTATTGGTCTTTTTGTTATACTAGCAAAAATGCCCGTACATTGGTAACGGGAGAAAAAGGATCACACGCTCCTAAACCCAATATGCATGGCGGTGAAAATGTATGTTGCGGAATAGCATGAAGGAGAATTGTGATTTCAGCCAATCAATCTTTGCAAATAGCTAAGAAATTTAGGCATTGTACAATTTGCGAGTTAGGTTAAAGACAATCATCTCCAACAGAAATGAAAACAATAAACTCAAGCATAAGAATAAAAAGACATATAGAACATAAGAAAAATCGAAATACTAAAACATAATTTCTTCTACCAATGCAAGATGTTATTCCTCACATTCATTTCATTACCAGAAGAATAAATATTTAGGATTTAATACAGCTTTTAATAGGAATAATGTGTACTATAATTAAGCATGGGCTAGGTTGTCACCGAAAAAGCATATTCAGTACTATAATCAAGCATAGGCTAGGTTGACTACCCATCGTTTGGCTTTATAGTGTGCGTATATCTCAACGAACAAATAAAATATAGCTGCAGTAAATAAAGATTATCAACCATAACAGAAATTTATAATTTTAGTATACAATGAGGGTTAAAAATTTATAATTTAGTACACAATCCAGATTAAGCACCATACTGACAATAAAAATGGCACGTTCCCTTTAACTTTGTATTTCTTGTAACTCTGTTTGCTATAAGTTGGCATGTTCTCTTTACACTGCTGAGCTGGCTGCGCCATGTCATGCACTAGATCTGCGACACACGTAGTACCAAGGTTGCGTTATTGGTCTTTTTACACATGAAAAAAAATCAATGATTGCAAAATGCAAATGCATACGTGAGACCAACCACACAGAACAATCTGGAGATCTTTTTTTTATATATAAAATTACATGACGAATAAGTCAGAAATAAACATGGAGCGAATGTAATATGTACACATATCTAAATGAATGTTATTCGCAAAAAAAGTATATGAACGTTTCTAGAACACAAAGAAAAAATTCCTTTGAGCAAGAAAAAAGAGTAAGATGTATGGGCGCATGTTTTTTTAGAGAAAACCACCTGACCTATCATTAATTAATTTCAAGATGTACATAGTCAGGGGGTTCCAAAAGCCACAAATAGCGCGAAATCACTAATTGAGAAGTACTCGTTGCAAAGATCACTCCAACTCTCCAGGCTATGACAAGTGGCGCACATGCAACGCGTCACTTATCACATCCTATAAGTTTTCCCTTTTTTTCGTAGATCCGTTTATTCAAAACGTTTTATCTCTCAAACCGCGCGTCCAAATCTCAAAGCGCTTTCATTGTTGGATTTCTCGCGTCGAGATCTTCAAAACTAGATCCCATTTTGATAGGTTTTGATGAACTTTTTTCACTAAAAAAACCAAATGAAAAAACCGAACCGGGAGCAGGGGTTTTTCCCTTTCCGAAAAAGGCATGCCATGCCTCTCACGAAATCACAACCTTGCCTCTCGCAGAAGTAAAATCGTGACTCTCGCGGAAGGAAAAAAAAACAAAACGCGTTTTTTTCATTTCCGAGGAGGCACGGCCGTGACTCTCGCGAAAGCACAATCGTGCCTCTCACGGAAGCAAAACTGTGACTCTTGCGAAAGAAAAGAAACAGAAAACGCGTTTTTTCCGTTTTCGAGAGGCTCGGCTGTGACTCTCGCGGAAGAAAAACCATGACTCTCGCGAAAGGAAAAAAAAGCAGAAAACGCGTTTTTTCCCGTTTCGCACAACCGTGCCTCTCGCGGAAGCAAAACCGTGACTCTTGCGAAAGAAAAAAAACAGAAAACGCGTTTTTTATTCCGTTCCCGAGAGGCACGGCCCTGACTCATGAAAGCACACTCGTGCCTCTCGCGGAAGCAAAACCGTGACTCTCGCGAAAGGAAAAAAGAAAAAGAAAACGCGTTTTTTTCCGTTTCCGAGAAGCACGCCATGACTCTCGGGAACACGTGCGAAAAAATAAATACCGAAAAAACACGTTTAAAAAGCCGAAAACGCATGCGAAAAATAAAATAAAAACAAATCCGGACGGAGCATCCAGAGCGCGGCACGTGGCGAATGGCTGAGAGCGCACCAAGTGACGCTGATCGTTGCGAGGCTTCCGAAGGAGCGCTCGTTAACTAGTTGCTCTCTAAATAGCGGCCTGACATCAATTCAAGAGACTTTCTGCGCTATATGGTGTGCATCAAAGTTTGCCTCACGTCTTTCATATCTAAAAGATACATCCCCAGCCGTCGTCTTCATCCTTCGTATTTCTTCTGTTATCATCGAGCTCATGCCTTGGCTGCCTTCTTCGATACCGCGTATCACATTGCACAGTCTGATGCAACAATAGCTGCTCTTAAATTCAGGTCTTGCCGCAGTAAAAGAACTTCACGACAAGCCATGGCTTGAAGGACGCATGGCCTTGATGTGGGCCACTAGTTGAAGTGATCGATGGGCATGCAGCTATAATCAAAAAAAATAAGAGCCAGTGTGGTTGGTTTTAGTTATTGTAATTTCATTTATGAAAGCAGAAACTCGAATGTAGAAGCAAATAGTCTAGCTAAGTATTCCTTAAATCTTGCACCTGGTAGACATGTTTGGTTTTTACAGCCTCATGACGATATTGTAACTATACCCTGGGACATCGTTATTCAATAAAGGAGTAAAGTTTCCCCTCAAAAAAGAAAAGAAGAAGTATTTACTCAAAACCATCACATATGGGGTTAGAGCAACAACTTAGTACCATATTTCGAATAACTCACAGAGAGCCATCATTTTACGCCTACAAAATAACAAATCGCACTGATCGTCGATTGATCTCGCAAAAACAGCAAAAACTGATAGGGCGAGGTGGGGGTTGCCCAGCAGGAGCCGGTAGTTGAAGAAGATGTCGAAGACACGGTTTGCGAGCTGGATGTATTTTCCTGCCTTTCTTTGCCACATGAATATGTCTATTTATTGTCTGTCAATAAAATTTGTATTACCTGGATGGATTAAAGAATGTGTATGCTTTCATTTTTTTTACTCCATGTGTCACATCCATGTATCTTGCATCCCTATCCAGAAAACCTTATTATGTGCTCATCGTTGCAATTATATGTGATACAAGTTCAGGGCAGTATATCTTCACCTGCTACTCTAGAAGCCAACTTTTTTATGTGCTCATCCCTGCAATTATATGTGATACAAGTTCAGTGCAGTATATCTTCACCTGCTACTCTAGAAGCCAGTATGTGCCACAAGTTCAGTTCAGTGCAGTATATCTTCAGTACTACACCCCATCACTAGTATAAAAAGGGCCTATTGTCCCGGTTCGTAAGGCCCATTTGTCCCGGTTCCTGAACTGAGACTAAATGGTCGTTACTAAAGCCCTAGGCCTTTAGTCCCGGTTCTTACATGAACCGGGACAGATGGGCCTCCACGTGGCCGGTGCTGCTAGCCCATGCAGGAGGGCCTTTGGTCCCGGTTGGTGGTACCAACCGGGACCAAAAGGCATCCACGCGTCAGCTGTTCAGTGGTTAGGGTTTTTATTTTTTTTTTCAGAAAGAGGGGGGAGGATTTGGGGGTTTTGTATGATTAATTAAGGTGTTTCATATATTGTGTTAGGTAGCTAATTAATTAATAGAGAGAAGTGTCATTTCTTATCTCCGTGCTTGGTCGACGGTACGTACTATACGTATAGAGAGGCCCTCGACACGCTAGCTAGTAAGCAAATGAAGGAAACCATTAAGTACAGAAGTCTGTCATGCATACCGAGAGAAATGATCGACCTCTCCTTCTCCGAGAGATTGGTCGAACAACAAGTTTTCGTATTATCTATCCGACGCTACTGGCTAAATACATATACAATATGTAAGATCTCTTACAATTCCCTAGCATCTGAACTCAAGTTTCACATGGTATTCTCCGGTTTTATTGATGACGTGGTCAAGAAAGAATTCCGCCAATTCCTCTTGAATTGCTTTCATGCGATCTTCTGGTAGGAGTTCATTCTGCATTTTCCACGTCTAAGTTGAAGAAGGGGGTTAATACATATGTATGAATGAAACTCAACAGAAATGATGGTGTAATAAAATGAAATTGTGAATATTATTGCTTACGCACTTCATATTGTCTTTTAGAGTAGCCCCGCTTATCTTTGCAAGTCGCGTTGTAGATGAACTCGCACATGTAGTATCCACAGTAATCATTCCTTGTTCCTGCCACAAGCACTTTACAAGAAATAGAGGTCAATCAAACTGATAATGAAGCATTATAAATGGCATTGATGAAAGTAGTTAGAATCAATGGGAGATGCGCGGAACTAGCTAGCTAGTAGTACTTACTTTCGGGTATGTATATCGCAGCTCCTTCGGCAGTCCCGGAGCTTCTGCGGTGAACTTTTTCCAAACCCTGCAAGACAAATAAAATAATTATTACTTGAGATATCAGGAAATGAACAAAAAGTTGTCGATACGGTGCGATAATGATCGATTGAACTTATTGAGAATTTTAGTCATGTCTGCATAGGTCTCGGGATCTTTCGTCTCGAGTCTAAGACGACTACTAGTCTCTGCTCAAGCTTAATCTCCAGGAGAATATAGTGCAAGTTGCGCATGCATGCATAAGTCATCAATTACATTACTATAACCTTGCTCGAGTAATAAGGTAAATCGAATATGCACAAGACAGTAACACTCACTTGAAGTTGTAAGGAAAGAGTATTTTATCTTTTTTTTGATTTATTATCAATGATTTGAGCAAGTTGGCCTCGGCTTCTTTGGCGCTCTTTTTAACCATAAATTCATCTATGAGATTTGTGTTAATGAACCCAATATCATACATTTCTGCTTTTCTGCACTCGACGATCTTCAATCTGCATAATATAGTGAGGATAATTATAAATACATGCAATGAAAGAGTTGAGCTATATGTAGAGACTTAATGATAGAAGTAGTACTTACAGACAATAGCAAGTGACAGTTAATTTATCAAGGGCCTTTTGATTGTAAAACTGGAAGAACTCCTCAAATGGAATAGACAACAGATCAGTTCCAACGAGGTCGTGCTCCTCTTTAACTCTCAGCGTCAAAGTATTTGTCCCCCCAGACTCTCTGCAGGTTTTCACGTACCAATCATGCAATCTTCGCATCATCGTTGTTAGAGATTTTTCATCTTTGACGAGAGGCTTCCCGTAATGGTATCTGTGTTCGTCCCTCCAAGAAATCATAATGTACATCGTCGGGCAGGTAATCTTCAAGATTGGTATAACCGGGCACCATCCTCGGATCATTAGCAACGATATCGCTAGACACCTTGAGTGGGGGGCACGATTGGTTCGCTTGTTCGCCGAGCTGGGCAATTTTTTTCCCAGCTCGTCGTTCTGCTAACCTTCGATCATTGATAGTACTTCCCGACCGCTCCGCTTCGAGATATACCTTTTCAGTAACGCGCTCATAGTTGGTTTTCGGCGGAGACTTTGGTGGTTTCCTCAGGGCATCCAAAGTGCGCTTCGCTTTCACCGGATCTACCTTCTCCTCCGGAGGTGGATGTTTCTTTGCTTTCTCCCCTTCAAAGAAGTTTGTCACTTCGGCTCGCACGATCTTCGCGTTTTCCTCCTGGCTCCTCTTGTATGGTAACTTCTCTGGAGTCTTCAGAGAAGGACCGAATCTGTATTGCCTCCCGCCTCTAGTTGTACTGCTAGACGCCGGAGCAGACGGAGCGGCTGCGGCTGTCTTCTTTCCTTTCTTACGAGGCGGAGGAGAAGGACTACGACGCGCCGGAGCAGCCGGAGCGGCAGCGGGTCTCTTCCGCCCTTGCTGACGAGGCGGAGAAGGAGGAGGCTGGCTGCTCGGGCGCGCCGGCGCAGGCGGAGAAGGAGGCGGAGTGCCGCCATGCTCCGGAGAAGGAGGCTGAGTGCTGATACATCTCCAACGTATCTATAATTTTTTATTGCTCCATGCTATATTATCTACTGTTTTGGACAATACTGGGCTTTATTATCCACCTTTATATTATTTTTGGGACTAACCTATTAACCGAAGGCCCAACCCAGAATTGCTGTTTTTGCCTATTTCAGTGTTTCGAAGAAAAGGAATATCAAACAGAGTCCAATTGACCTGAAACTCCACGGAACTTATTTTTGGACCAGAAGAAGCCCACGGAGTACCGGAAGTTCACCAGGGAGTCCCGGGCTGCCCACGAAGGTGGGGGGCGCGCCCACCCCCCTAGGGCGCGCCCCCCTACCTCGTGGATAGCCCGGAGGTCCACCGACGTACTTCTTTCACCCATATATACCCACGTACCCTAAAACTTTTTGGGAACAGAATAGATCGGGAGTTCCACCGCCGCAAGCCTCTGTAGCCACCAAAAGTCAATCGGGACCCTGTTCCGGCACCCTGCCGGAGGGGGGAACCCTCACCGGTGGCCATCTTCATCATCCCGGCGCTCTCCATGACGAGGAGGGAGTAGTTCACCCTCGGGGCTGAGGGTATGTACCAGTAGCTATGTGTTTGATCTCTCTCTCTCTCTCTCGTGTTCTTGAGGTGATACGATCTTGATGTATCATGATCTTTGCTATTGTAGTTGGATCTTATGATGTTTCTCCCCCTCTACTCTCTTGTAATGGATTGAGTTCACCCTTTGAAGTTATCTTATCGGATTGAGTCTTTAAGGATTTGAGAACACTTGATGTATGTCTTGCCGTGCGTATCTGTGGTGACAATGGGATATCACGTGACTCACTTGATGTATGTTTTGGTGATCAACTTGCGGATTCCGCCCATGAACCTATGCATAGGGGTTGGCACACGTTTTCGTCGTGATTCTCCGGTAGAAACTTTGGGGCACTCTTTGAGGTTCTATGTGTTGGTTGAATAGATGAATCTAAGATTGTGTGATGCACATCCTATAATCATACCCACGGATACTTGAGGTGACATTGGAGTATCTAGGTGACATTAGGGTTTGATTTGTGTCTTAAGGTGTTATTCTAGGACGAACTCTAGGGCTGTTTGTGACACTTATAGGAATAGCCCAACGGATTGATTGGAAAGAATAACTTTGAGGTGGTTTCGTACCCTACCATAATCTCTTTGTTTGTTCTCCGCTATTAGTGACTTTGGAGCGACTCTTTGTTGCATGTTGAGGGTTAGTTATATGATCCAATTATGTTATTATTGTTGAGAGAACTTGCACTAGTGAAAGTATGAACCCTAGGCCTTGTTTCCTAGCATTGCAATACCGTTTATGCTCACTTTTATTACTTGTTACCTTGCTGTTTTTATATTTTCAGATTACAAAAACCTATATATACCATCCATATTGCACCTGTATCACCATCTCTTCGCCGAACTAGTGCACCTATACAATTTACCATTGTATTGGGTGTGTTGGGGACACAAGAGACTCTTTGTTATTTGGTTGCAGGGTTGTTTGAGAGAGACCATCTTCATCCTACGCCTCCCATGGATTGATAAATCTTAGGTCATCCACTTGAGGGAAGTTTGCTACTGTCGTACAAACCTCTGCACTTGGAGGCCCAACAACGTCTACAAGAAGAAGGTTGCGTAGTAGACATCAAGTGCCCTGATCACTCGTCGGAGGAGGAGGTGGAGGAGGAGGCAGAGTGCCCTGACTCACCGGAGGAGGAGGAGGAGGCGGAGGCGGAGTGCCCTGACTCGCCGGAGGAGGAGGAGGAGACGGAGGCGTCCAGTTCGGAAGGTTGATGAGCTCCTTCCACCACAGGCATGGAGTCTTCAGAGAAGAACCCAGCCGAGTCTCCCCATCACCCGTAGGGTGGTCAAGCTCGAGGTCCTCAAATCTGTCCGTTATTTCATCCACCATCACCCTAGCATATCCTTCTGGAATCGGCCGGCAGTGATAGGTTGCGCCAGGTTCAGAAGGTAAAACAGAGCCAACAGCCGCCTTGACTTTCAATTTCATCCACTGCGTCATAAGGTGGCAATGTTGAGACTCCGTGATAGCATCCATGGGGTAGCTAGCAGGAGCCGTGAAGACAGGCTCCAGCTGAAGCTGCTCGGTGGAAGCCACGCTGCTTCTCCACTGAGATGGCGGGGTAGCTTCGGGGGAAGCTTCGGCAGGTCGTTTGCTGCGATTGGCTTCTCGTTCCTCTATCGCTTGTACCCTTGCGTGCAGCGCCTGCAGTTGGGTATGCTCCACTTTCTTCCTCCTCTCCTGGCATTTGTAACCGCCTGCGTCTGGAAACCCAGCCTTCCACGGAACGAAGCCTGGCGTGCCTTGTGTCTGTCCAGGGTGCTCAGGATTCCCGAGGGCCATTGTGAGCTCGTCGTTCTCTCTATCTGGAACGAACGTCCCTTGCTGCGCTGCATCGATATACTCCTGAAGCCTCGTGAAGGGTATTCTTAGTTGCTCGTCCTTCCAAACGCACTTCCCTGATACAGGGTCCAAGGTTCCGCCAACCCGGAAGAACCAAGTCCGGCAACGGTCTGGCCAGTTCAATGTCTCTGGTTCGACCCCTTTATCAATCAGGTCATGTTGGGGAACGTAGTAATTTCAAAAATTTCCTACGCACACGCAAGATCATGGTGATGCATAGCAACGAGATGGGAGAGTGTTGTCCACGTACCCTTGTAGACCGAAAGCGGAAGCGTTAGCACAACGCGGTTGATGTAGTCGCACGTCTTCATGATCTGACCGATCAAGTACCGAACGCACGGCACCTCCGAGTTTAGCACACGTTCAGCCCGATGACGTCCCTCGAACTCCGATCTAGCCGAGTGTTGAGGGAGAGTTTCGTCAGCACGACGGCATGGTGATGATGTTGATGTTCTACCGACGCAGGGCTTCGCCTAAGCACCGCTATAGTATTATTGAGGTGGACCATGGTGGAGGGGGGCACCGCACACGGCTAAAAGATCAAATGATCAATTGTTTTGTTCATGGGGTGCCCCCTGCCCCCGTATATAAAGTAGTGGAGGAGGGGGAGGGCCAGCCCTCTCTATGGCGCGCCCTAGGGGAGTCCTACTCCCATCGGGAGTAGGATTCCCCCTTTCCTAGTAGAACTAGGAGCCCTTCCAAGTAGTAGGAGTAGGAGGGAAGGAAAGGGAAGGGAAAAGGAGAAGGAAGGAAGGGGGCGCCCCCCCTCCCTAGTCCAATTCGGACCAGCCCATGGGGAGGGGTGCGGCCACCCTTTGAGGCCTTTCTCTCCTTTCCCGTATGGCCCATTAAGGCCCAATACGAATTCCCGTAACTCCCCGGTACTCCCGAAAATACCCGAATCACTCGAAACCTTTTCGATGTCCGAATATAGCCATCCAATATATCGATCTTTATGCCTCGACCATTTCGAGACTCCTCGTCATGTCCCCGATCTCATCCGGGACTCCGAACTCCTTCGGTACATCAAAACACATAAACTCATAATATAACCGTCATCAAAACTTTAAGCGTGCGGACCCTACGGGTTTGAGAACTATGTAGACATGACCGAGACACGTCTCCGGTCAATAACCAATAGCGGAACCTGGATGCACTACAAAAAAAAAGACACATCCGTGTCATTTTGGGCCGAACGAATTTTTTTCTGACATACATATGACACTTCTATGACAATAATTGTGACAAAACCCGGTATCATCATAGATGTGGTTGGCTCCTACTTCTATGACAAAAAATCATGACAGAAAATGGGCTTTTCATCCTGGGCGGGCTGGAGACGCAGCTGCATGACATTCTTTGGGCCGTCCATGACGGAAAAAACCATGGTAGAAGCGAGGGGGAGGAAAATTTCAGGGAGTTCCCGGTTACGGTGGGAGGTCGGGGGCCGAGCGATGCGCATTTCTCTCGTACACGTACGCGCGTGTGTGCGAGGCGTTGGCTCTAACTGAACCCGAGCGAGGCGTTGGGCTCTAACTGAACCCGAGCGATTGCACTGCATGCTATGCATTACTGAACCCGAGCGATCGATCGATGGCTATTAACTGAACCCGATCGAGCGATTCCTTGGCTACTGCTGCTAACTGAAGCCGATCGATGCTGCCTCTGGATGAACAGTGAGCGTTGCGGGAGGGGGGGGGTTGGATGAACAGTTCCCGGTGGGGGTGGATGAACAGGACCCCGTGGTGTTGCCTCTGGATGAACAGGACCCCGATCGATCGAGCCGGTTAGGGCTGGATGAACAGGACCCCGTGGTGTTGCCTCTGGATGAACAGGACCCCGATCGATCGAGCCGGTTGGGGCTGGATGGACAGGACCCCGTGGAGGGCTGGATGAACAGGACCACACCGTGGAGGGCAGGATGAACAGTAGACGGTGGAGGGGTGCCCGTGGAGGGGTGGTTGAACAGGACCCCGTGGTGTGGAGGGCTGGATGAACAGTAGACGGTGGAGGGGTGGTTGAACAGTAGCCGGTGGAGTAGCGCGCGGTGGAGGCTGGATGAACAGGAGCCCGTGGAGGCTGGAGGAGGTCGACGGTGGATGAACAGTAGCTCGTGGAGGCTGGAGATGAACAGTATCCCGTGGAGTCCCGTTTTGCGGTACGCCACACCCCTCCCGATGAACAGGACCCCCGTTTCGACCGTAGCGCTCCAACACAAGTCCGTTTCCTCTGTTTTGCGGTACGCCACACCCCTCCCGATCAACAGGACCCCCGTTTCGACCGTAGGAGGTCCGTTTCCTCCGTTTTGCGGTACGCCACACCCCTCCCGATCAACAGGACCCCCGTTTCGACCGTAGGAGGTCCGTTTCCTCCGTTTTGCGGTACGCCACACCCCTCCCGATGAACAGGATCCCGTTTCGAACGTGGCCGGTCGAACACAAGGCCGTTTCCTCCGTTCTGCGGTACGCCAGGCCTCGTTTCCATCGCCTGTTCTGTCCAAGCCCTCCCGATGAACACGACGCATTCCGTTGCCTCCCCATGAACACGACGCATTCCGTTGCCTCCCCATGAACACGACGACGATGCTGTTTCTCCGTTCCGACCTAGCCATGTACACGAGCCCTCGCCGTACGTATGCGCGAGTAGGCGTTCGAGACCCCGCCCGTATGTACACATACGTGGCCGTATTTTCTTTCTTGCACCCTGGCTGCTGTACGCACGTGTACATGCTACGTGTGCGCCTCTACTACGACACGTGCGCGCCTCTACTACAACACGTGCGCGCCTCTACATCGACCAGTATATATGTACGTACACGTTCGCGACCAGAATGACAATGCTACGTACGCTTCAACCAGGTGGGTCCCGACTGTCAGGCACTTCCTTGCTTGCGAAGATGTAGCTGGTGGGTCCCAACAGTCGGGGGGCCGGTGGGTCCCAGCAGTCAGGGGGGCGAATCATTTTGGTTTTCTTTTTTTTTGCCCGGACGCACTTCCTTGCGTGCGAAGATGTAGCTGGTGGATCCCAGCAGTCAGGGGGCGAATCGTTATTTTTTTTGCCCGGACGCACTTCCTTGCGTGCGAAGGTGTAGCTGGTGGGTCCCAGCAGTCAGGGGGGAAACATTTTTTTGCGAAATACGGTGGCCCATCCGGTGGGTCCCTGCTGTCAGGTGGAGGAATCATTATTTTCCGCGTAATAAAGAGGCACTTCCTTGCTGCCGCCGTGGACCCAGCTGTCAGCCTCTCCACATACAGTCCACGTCCGATGGAAGTCGTTCCTTGACCACGTTGACCACGCCGCGCCGAGAGCACCAGGGTGGTGGACGACGGCGAGGCCTAGGAAGGGGACGACGGGGAGCCGAGGAAGACGCGGCAGCGGAAGCCCCCCCCGCGCGCGGAGAGGAGTACGAGGGTTCACTGGTTCGGCTGCCGTTGCCGCAGGGCCTGGCCAGCGGTGGGAATAGTAGGGGGCGGTGAGGCCTCCGCGACAGCATAGCCGGCCACGGGAGGCAGGAGCATGCGGCACGACCGGCGCTGCTTTGGGCGGCTGGAGCAAGAAGACCAGAGGTTGAAGAAGCACTACGGCTGTTGGATGGACATCGTACAGTCACTGGAGCTAGAATCGTTCATATTGACTAAGTTGACAAAGCCTTTCGTCCCTGTCAACTTAGTAGGCCCACAAGTCAGCCTTCCACCAAGGTGGGTCCTAGCTAGCCGGGGGAGTATTCATTTTTTTGTGCGTAATAAGGAGGCACTTCCGGTGGGTCCAAGCTGAGAGCGGGGGGAACGTTTTTTTCGCGAAATACGGTGGCCCGTCCGGTGGGTCCCAGCAGTCAGGGGGAAACGGTTTTTTCGCAAAATACTGGTGGCCCGTCTGGTGGGTCCCCATTGTCAGGTGGAGGAATAATTATTTTCCGCATAATAAGGAGGCATTTCCTTGCGGCTGCCGTGGACCCAGCTGTCAGCCTCTCCACATACAGTACTCTTCCGATGGAAGTCGGTCGTTGACCACTTTGACCACGCCTCGCCGAGAGCACCACGGCGGTGGACGACGGCGAGGCATAGGAAGGGGACGACGCGGAGCCGGGGAAGACGCGGCAGTGGATGCCCACGCGGAGAGGAGTACGAGCGTTCACCAGTTCGGCTGCGGTGTGAGGCTGCCGTCGCCGCAGAATAACAGGGGGTGTGGGAGAGTAGAGGGATGCCCTGGCCAGCGGTGGGAGTAGTAGGGGGCGCTGAGGCCTGCGCGGCAGCACAGCCGGCCACGGGAGGCGGGAGTAGGCGGTCCCGCCAGCGCTGCTTTGGCGGCTGGAGCAAGAAGATCAGAGATTGAAGAAACACGACGGCCGTTGGATTGACATCCAACGGTTACGTCTGCTAGAATCGTTTGTTGACGTATATAATAACTAAAAAAATCTTGCATACGCGTCAACTAAACAGGCCCACAAGTCAGACCACTCCCTCTTTTTTTTAATAATTTATATATAGCTCATGGAAACTTCTGATGCAATTTATTGCAGTCGTTTTTTGGTTGGCCAGGGCCAATTTCGCATATTTCTGTGGGTTCCAAACTATTTTTAATACCGAAATGCCCAACCAGATTTAAAGTACTTTGAAGATATATTTAAATTAGGTCAATGCCTAGTGAAATAGGAATCTGAAAATGTGATAAAATTCAGAAATTATAAAGTAATTGCCAATTTGTCATCTGTTTTTATATTTACAACCCATTTCATATTACTTTCAAGATTTGCAGGCGTCTTGAAAGAGTTGCAGCCCATCAGGGCGTAGAAAAATAAGTAGGCCTGGATTGGGTATTCTTCAAAAAAAATAAACTGGGCTCATTTTCACAAAGAAAAAATAGCTGGGCTGGTCACATGGTGAACATAAAATATAAGCCTGGGCTAGACGGGCCACAGCCCAGTTCAAACCCTGCTCCGTCTCAACAATACCAAACAAAAAAAATACTGCTCGAGTAGCTACGTCCCAGGTGTCAGCCGATCTTGTGCTGTTCTCTTGTCTATTGACTATATACGCTCACAATGTCATGGGTCCCAGATGTCAGGAAAACACTAGGAGGAAGCATTTTATTTTTCCATACGCTGACGTGGTGGGCCCCTACTATCATCCTCTCCACGTACTTCTGCCGATTCCTGTTGTTTGTTGACCATGTTGACAACGTGAGAGGGCGGCGCCGCGGCGAGCGCACCAAAGCGCGCGGAGGACGTCGGCGTTAACGATTTAGGAGACGGTGGGGCGGCGATGTGTGCGCTGAGGCGCAGCCAGCCGTGGGAGGCGGAAGCAGGCGGCCCCGCCGGCGCTGGTTTGGTTTTGGCGGCTGGATGAAGACAGGACTGAAGAAACACGACAGACTATAAAAGCAGCAGGAGTACTTAACAACCTTAACTGAAACCAGCAGGGGCACTTAACAACCAAAGCTGAAAGCAGTATGAGTACTTATACAGGTTCAACCGTACAAAGCACGCCTCGAACAGTGCTACTTTGCCTACAGTTAACCAAGGGTGAGGCCGCCAAGCCCCAGGACAAGGCCCAGGCGCCACCCCGCGCATCCACAACCTTCTGAAAGCGGCTTCATCTCGCAACGTGGTCAATAAACAGGATATTCGCTTTAGAGCCATCGAAAAGCATGAACATAATCTTCTGTCCTATTCTCCAAGATGGACGGGCCTTCATTATTTGAGACCACCCATGAATAAGTATCTTTTCACCTCCAAGGGGAATTGAGTAGGTCGACATAAACATCATGTTGTGACCAAGCGCAAGTCTGACCCGACCATGGTCAGGCATCTGTATAGGAACAATAGAACTTGACAGTTCCTGTTTCAAGAAGATCACAGCTGTAAAATTGTGTATAAGCAATAGTTTATGAACAACATATATAACAGAAAACAGCTCGTACCATAAGTTTCTCGACACATTTGGACTTGTTCAACGAGTGCAGCAGTGGCACACATATCCCACGTGGCCTTCCACCATTCAAACGCCCCACAAGGACCTCAAGACGATCAATAAAGTGTAGGAACTTGTGGATGTCGATCCAGTCAACTTTAGTGCCATTAGTAACAGCCGAGTTATTACAGAGTACCAAACGAGCAGACTGCTTAACTCTGAAAAAACCTACACGTGCCACCAATTATAAGAAAATATTAGTTAGAAGTAGCATCTTCATGAGAGATTCGTTGCTACTTCTAAAGTTAAATTGTGATTAGTTAGACAGAATAGGTGGATTAAGAAGTAATTGAGGCAACAAGCAAGAACCAGATACAAAACTAACATGGATGAACAATTGGAACGATGTCGGGGTGGAAGATCGCAGTGAAGATGAGACCAGGTTCTGCTATTTCCATCAACATTCGTGCGCCAACTTTCAGTCCGTAACACTTGAGAAAGTTTATCCAAGTTCGGCCATAAAAAAAAGCAGCGATCTTCTTGGTTCATGAACCCAACTCGGAACTTATATCCATGGCTTGTCTTCACTGTGACCATTAAACTAGTGTATTCAGTTATGGCAAGGCCGAGCATCTTGAGTACATGTGTTCTGGCAGAGCAAATAATACACTGCAGGAAAAATAATATGAGAACACAGCATGTTCAAAAAAACCCCACCCTCCCGGATAGAAAAGAGGATTCTAGGAACATACTGTGCGCGTTTCAAAATGTTGTGTCAGGATGAGAAGGAACAAGTGTGGCGTCTCGCCGAGGGCGCAGAAACCTGTAGGGTACTGGCACTTTGGGCACTGCAAATAAAACACACTAGATTCAGTAGGAAGAAAAATGCATCAACGGCGGCGGCTGCCATCCTAGGATTACCTGCAACCAAGGGACTTGGGTTTATCGGGGATGGATGAAGAATTCGTACCTGGTTCTCCATGAGAAAACCCTATGCAATCGCCGAGAGGGGGTTTTCTTTGAATAAGCAGATGAGGGAGAAGGGGATTCAGGACCAGTGAAATATTGCCGCTTCATCCGTCCAGCTTACTGCTAAAGCTGGAAAGGGGGGGTTGTGATTTGATGGCTCATTGGGCATTACTGCGGTGCTACGACCGGGGTGTGTCTACCGTGAAGTTGTGCACTCTAATTTGTGCATATGGCACGTGGACCCCGTTGCCGGTTGCCCCACATATCAGTGAAAGGAAGTAGAAAGACAGGAGTAACTAGTTACACATAAATATATTTTTTGACAGAGAGATACTCCCTCTGTAAAGAAATATATAAATCTTTTATATCACAGGCTCACCTTGCCGAGAAATATACTCCCTCTGCAACGCACAGGCATTATGGGGGTTCAGCTTTTTTTATGGGGGTTCAGCTGAGAATATAATACTCAGATAGGCTCACGGTTCTGGACTTTGGGCCGCAGGCCGGCCCTGCATGTTTGGGGGCCCATGTGTTCTACCTCAGCGCTTTTCATATTGCAAGCGATCGGTACGGCGCTGGTTTTTGATGCTGTCGCAAGGCGAATACACAAAATTGAATAAAGCACGACAACTATTGGAATGAAAACGAATGACAGTTCCTATCCAGCAATCAGAGTTGCAATTCTATCAATGATATACCATGTGATAAATAATACTGTCGTACTACTTATACACACAGGACACTTGTTTCACCATGCCAGATTATTACATCAAAATCTCTCGAAGGATAGATCAGTTCGGCAGTTGCGTGCTGCTAATTTCAAAGTTGATTTGGACTAGCTCTCCTTGACGAGAAAGTTCGATTTTGACATCATCCCCTACCGCAAGATATGATTTAGATTTGAACCTTGACCATCCTTTAGCATCAATCATCATGCAACCATCCTTTGTACTTACGGTATATTGAGCAGGTTCATTCACACCAAGGTTGCGCATGGCAAGAGAAACTTGGCCGCGGTCGCCCAGATTGTTGAACGACTCCCTCGTTGCTCTAGGAATTTTCTGTTTTCAAACAAGAATACATACCCAAACAGTTAGATCAACACAGTGAATCATGTGAAACAACATGGAAAGAAAAAAGAACAAAGCACTTGGGCGGCCAATGCTTACCAGGAAGGTGGACATGTCGGTTTTTGTAAGGACTTTGGTATATGAAGTGCGAACTGCAGCCCAGTCTGTTGCCGGTGCAACTGCACGGGCCGGAGCAGATGCAAGTGCAAGTGTTGGTGCAGGTGCCGAAGCCGCTGCTGCTGCCGGAGATGGTGCTCCTTGTAGAGCTGGTGCCGGTGTCGGAGCAGGTGCCGGTGTCGATGCCCGATCCTCTGGTAGATCAGACTAATCCGCTGACGCGGTCGGTGCCCAATCCTCAGCTGGATCAGACTGAGCTGCTGCCGCTATCAGTGCTAGAGCAACTGCTAGTGCTCGATCCATGCAAAACAGCGGTGATCGTGTCTGGTCTGCTATGATCAGCTTTCTAACTTGACTAGGATCCGTGATCGTGATCCAGTTTTTTTCTTCATTTCTTTTAAACGCGAGAAGGACTAATTGTGGCGTTTTTGTTAAACCAAACTGCAGTTCATCATAGGGATTCAGCTTGTACTCAGACAACAGACTGATCCAATTTTTTCCAGTAATATAAGTGATGGACAGTGCCTTCGTTACTGACACGACATAAGAAGTGAAACCTGCAAAAATAGCCATCAAAGAGCAAACCAAACAGTTTATTCTATGATGAATGTCACATGGAAAAACCTGCATCGTAGAATTGCAGGAAAAGAAAGAAAACATGACATTAAATGAATAAGATTTAGACAGTAAATCAATAAGATTTACTTGATGTGACACGAGTGAATCCTTACCAGGAAATCACTATGTTGAAGTACTAAACAGAAGATTGATCGTCCAACTACGCGTGGCATGCAGGGGCCCTGCCTACTCCCACAAGCAGGACAGTCCAAAGGTCGTGACAAATCGTATAGACCGAACATCCATGGGTCTGCTATGATCAGCTTTCTAACTTGACTAGGATCCGTGATCGTGATCTAGTTTTTTTCTTCATTTCTTTTAAATGCGAGAAGGACTAATTGTGGCGTTTTTGTTAAACCAAACTGCAGTTCATCATAGGGATTCAGCTTGTACTCAGACAACAGACTGATCCAATTTTTTCTAGTAATATAAGTGATGGACAATGCCTTCGTTACTGACACGACATAAGAAGTGAAACCTGCAAAAATAGCCATCGAAGAGCAAACCAAACGGTTTATTCTGTGATGAATGTCACATGGAAAAACCTACATCGTAAAATTGCAGGAAAAGAAAGAAAACATGACATTAAATGAATAAGATTTAGACAGTAAATCAATAAGATTTACTTGATGTGACACGAGTGAATCCTTACCAGGAAATCACTATGTTGAAGTACTAAACAGAAGATTGATCGTCCAACTACGTGTGGCATGCAGGGGCCCTGCCTACTCCCACAAGCAGGACAGTCCAAAGGTCGTGACAAATCGTATGGAGCAAACATCCATGGGACTGGAAATCCTGGTGGGTGCGATAAACCCTGCAATGCATACAGATATTGGAGTGTAACCATAATTGATAAACCGTCCTCACAAAAAATATGATCTGGATACTTCAAAATATACAGACTGAATTGAGTGGACAGACATTAACATAGACCGTTCTCAGGACTGACCACACACCAAAAGCGACAGTACTAATAAACAATACAGGGTTCACAAACACAAATCAAGTACTGAACAATAGTACTTACTACAGACAAGCAAAGTTGCACTAACTAAACTCTGCAGACTATTTGTTGCCACCGACCTACGGGATGAACCCCGCATAACTGACTAGGCCATGGACTTCGTGTGAGATGTCTACACGCACCATCACCATCTCGTCAACCTTGGAGAACCTAACAAAGTGGTCTTTCCACTCATAAACATGATGATGAAGACATGCCGCATCAGATTTGTTGGGAAGCTTTACAAGAACCACACCCTTTTTAATCGAAGGCATAGTCAGGAAATTGTTGTGGTCAAGTACAGCCTCGAGAACACGCCTGACAACAATGCTACAGGAAAACACTAGTTCATGACACGTGGTGACAAGGACACAGCAGCTGGATAGTTAAGCAGTAGAACTCATCATCAGGTCTTCCAGTTCACACGGCATGACTTTGAGAACTTCATCTCCACCGCGGACCTGGTTCTAATTCAAACAGAAACCATATTTTATTACTACCTCTGTTCAGAAATATAAGATGATTTTTGATATTATACTCCATATATGACTACATATACACATTGAAATGAGTGAACAAAGACACTAGAACATGTCTTCAAAGGCATGAGAGCAGAGGGATTACATGCAAAATCCATAACACAAGTTACTGAGGCAAATATACCCTCTTAAAAGGTAGCATTGATGTTCATAAAGTACTCCCTCCGTCCCAAAATTCTTGTCTTAGATTTGTCTAGATACGGATGTATCAAGTCACATTTTAGTATTAGATACATCCGTATCTAGACAAATCTAAGACAAGAAATTTGGGACAGAGGGAGTAGTTGAAAGTAATCTATAAGAAAGCAGTGTCAACCTCTTGCATGTTTTGGTCAAACGAGGAATTTAGAACCGTCATTTGGCACACAAAAATCACATGCAAGATCACCCAGAAAGTTGTACTACTAGTACTAGTACTGCGTGTTAGATGAAAAAACACAATCAAGATCGAGAAAAAGATCGTCAAGAAGAGATATTACCTGGACTTGCTTAATGAGGGATCCCGGAGAGGGGGGTTTGGACAGGGCGATGGCTTTGAGCTTGTCTGCGGTAGTCTCGGCGGGGTGCTTGCGCTTCTTCGTACCATGAGCCTCGACGGTTTTGGCCGGAGCCATAGACATCACTTCGGCCGGTGCTCCAGCGTCCATCAAGAAACTGTCAAATAGAAATGAAAGAAAAGAAACCATAATCACAAACCCAAAAGAAGAAAAGAGAGGGAGTTATAGGATCAGTCTCGGGGTTGCAAGACCGGGCCTTGGCCAAAATCAACACCATTGATGCGCTCACCTTTCCTTCTTTGGGAGAGAAGAACAATGGCAGAAGCAGGTCGGGGTTTTCTTGAAGAAATGAGGAACAAGATGAGGTGGAAGCGAGGGTTGGGTAGAGAGGAAGCTGAGAGAAAAGAGTGAAATGATGGTTGCTTCGTCCGTCCAGCTTACTGCTGGAAAGGAGGGGGTTTTGTGATTTGACGGCTCATTGGGCATTACTGCAGCGCTTCGATCGGGGTAGTCTACCGTCACTCTACTACGGAGTAATTTAGTGCATGGCTGGTGGACCCCGATGCTGGCTGTCCCACACGTCGGCGAAAGTGAGTAATTTAGTGCATGGCTGGAGGAGGATCCGCACGGTAGAGCGTGTCCATTGTTTTTCAAAAGAAAAAATGATTACAGCAAGTGTTTCCAATCTTACGACGGAGGAGTGCGAAACACGGCAGCCACTTGAACATACACAGTGCTCCTACTACTAGGCATGTGCAGTGGTTCATACGTCAGTACTACACAATCTTGTTGCTAGTGTAGTAAGATATGACAATAACAAATGATGTTGTGCGCATGTCAACTACTCCTATATGTAACAAATACATGAAGAGGAAACAACTATATTGAGATGAGAATGAAACCAAACACACCCACACGCTTTGTGCTACAGTGACTGATCTGCACCGTCTGAGTTTGATCCAACGGTCATGTTGCGCCGAGACATGGACATGCCCATGCAGAGGGCGCCTAAACACCACCGGAGTCCCTCTGCTTCTCGAGGCGCACGATGTTGGTGATGTAGGGTGCAACCTCCCGCAAAGCCCGCTCCCGGTCGACGGGAGCCAGCTCGTCAAAGACGGCGTCCAATGGCACGAATGGATTCCGGTGACGGAGCCCTGAAAGGATTCGCCCGGCAACGGCGACAGCAGCCTGCAACCCCTCCTTGTCCAGCTCAGCCCCCACCATCGCGCAGAGATGGTTCAGCTCCTCGGAGATATAGGTGAAGAAGGAGACCAGGTCAGGAAGCCGCAGCTCGTTGAAGTCGACCAGGTGGTCGAACGGGTTTAGCCCACCGGCCGGCATCGTCGCGCTGGCACGACGGTAGGCATCGCGCAGCCGCAACACGTGCGTGGCAACTTGGTTCACCAAGTGGCTGAGGCGATCCTAGACCTCGTCACGATCGGCCCGCTCACGCTCCAGCCGGCTCCCCTGACGGCCTATCGTATCTCCTGCTTTCTGCAGCAACGCCGCCGACGCCTCGAGCATCTTTGTGGTGGACGCCTGCCGCTTTTGAAGCTCCGTGAACTCTCGCACATAACGGAGGAGCATGGCACTCCTCTCCTCCTTGAGCTCACGGAGCTCCACGTCCTTGGCCCTAAGCTCCGCATCCTTGGCATGGAGCTCCTGTGTCAGGAGCCTCACCTCGGACTCCGTGATCTGCTGCGCCGCCATGGCACCAGGTAGAAGCAATGGAGAGAGGAAGCAAAGGGGGCGAAACGGCTGAAAGGCAATGCAATCTACGGGAAGGCGGAAGGAGCGGGGAATCTTTTGGTTTTCACCACGGTAAAACACCAGTCAACGACTTCTCACATCCGGGAGCAGTGGGTTTTTATAGGCGGAGTCATCGTGACTAATTGCTGCCGCGCCTACTCCTGTCAATCAAAAAATTAAAAATCCTGCCGCGCCTACTCCCGTCAATCAAAAAAATAAAAATCCTGCCGCACCCAAACACTAGAGCAACGCCGCGGTGGATATTTATATTTACCTGCCGGCAAGTAGATAAAAAAAGGGGTGAAAAAAAATGTGGCGGCGGCCTAGCTATTCAGTCGAACTAGCCCAACTAGCTAGCCACCGTGCTTCACTGATGTACTCGGCGGGAAAGGTGGTCTTTCGTGATTTGACGACTCATTTACTTGCTTCGGCGCTACGACCGAGGAGGACCCAGAAAACGCGCGGTAGGGCGTCCCACGTCAGGAAGAATACTATATGCGTGCACCACCCGGGAGGACCCCGAAACCGCGCGGTAGGGTGTGCCACCTCTCGGCATGGAGGAAAAATGTGTGTGTAAAAATATACTGTATCAGACGTAGTACCTATGGTTCGACCTCGGGACCTAGCCAGTCGGTCGAAAACACCCCACTAGCCACACAACTTCATCATGCAAACGTGGCACAGAAGATAGATGTGGTTAGCTCTGTCTCGACCAGCCACAACGTCTCTTGTTCTAGGCGATTCTTCTATTTTCCAAGTTTTTTTAGTTGTAATAACACCATGGCAAGCTAGCGCCGCTCTTCGTGTGTGCCCGTGCAAAGGTTAGACGATGGAGAGAAGAGAGATTGAGATCGCAGACCTGGGACCCACCAATAAGTGAGACAACGGTCATGCACGTGTTGATGAAGCACTCCCTCTACTCTACTCAATGAAAGTACTGTATAAATAAAATCAAGTTATGGGACAAAGCCAACAACCATTCGTTTTTTCAGGCTATCGACCTACGCTTTGTAGTCCAGGTTGCCAGTTTGAATCTCGTCTTTCAGATTTGTTAGTTTTAGGTCCAAATTTGATTAATGACAAGTGGGACCCCCGTGTGTTGTTCCGATATTTCAGTGTAGGATGGTTTTTTTGAACAAACACTTTGCGCGGTTAGACAAGTAGCGACACGAGATACACGTATTTTGCAAGTTTACGAACAAAAATGACAGCGGCATAGAATATCACATCCACCCCGCAGCTTAGATACTATGGTGATACGAGTTTTTACACCGTTGGAAGTGAGATCCAATGGCTTGGGAGTAGTCTTTGTAATTATGCGCAATTTCCAAACTCTCCAAAGGTTTTTTTTCAAATAAAACATCCAGGCCTCGTGTGTGCCGCTGCATCTTCGATCCAACGGCTCCCCAGTGCTCATATTAGGTGCTCCCCGTTGCTTAATTACCCGCTACGGTGATATGAGCATCTAGGTCGTATGATCAGTGATCAGATGGCACATGCGTAGTACTTGTACTTTCTGCGCATTTCCCAAACTCTATCAGCCGTATATTGCAAAAACATTCAAACCTCCTATTGTGGGCCGTTAGATCTCAGGAACTCATATCACCATAGAATCCACGGTGCGGGAGCACCTCATACTCTCCCGTGCGAGAAAACATAAGGTGCTATCGCAGCTTGGATGCTACGGTGATACGAGCTTGGAGGTCGTTTGATCTGAGATCCAATGGCATCTGAGCAGTCTTTGTGCTTGTAAGCAGTGGCCGAACTCTTTTGGGGCTTTTCTGCAAAAAACCATTCGAACCACCGAGGAGGTGTTGGGTCACAAATCCAACGCCTCCGAAGAGCTTGTATCACCAAAGCATCTAAGGTGTGGTAGCACATGATATTCTTACATACAGGAGAATATGATGTCCTCCTTCATCTTAGATGCTACGGTGATACGAGCTTCGAGGTTGTTGGATATGGGATCAAAGGGCATCTAAGTAGTTTTTGTACAAATTGTGTGCAATTCTCAAACTCATCAAGGTTTCCTGCAGAAATATTAAGACACATCATGTGAGCTGCTATATCTCAGATCTACAAGCTCCAAGCAACCTGTATTGGCATATAGCATCTAAGGTATGGGGGCACATGATATTCTCCCGGGGAGGAGGGGTGGGGGGTGCACAACCAATCAGTGGCTGGGAGGGTGGGGACAAATATAATCTAAACAACCCTAAACAGAGCTCCACAATTTTATCTAAGGTCGAGGGGTTGACCCCCGACAATCATAGCTCCGCCTAAACAGAACATTTGCATGTACTGTAGTAATAGACTTAATATTCATGTTTCAGTTTCATGTTCATTTTAAATATTGAACTGAGGACCATGGATGTCTTACATTTTACTCCCTTCGTTCCCAAATATTAGTCTTTTTAGAGGCTTCAAATGGACTGGCACATACGGATGTATAGACATATTTTAGAGTCTTGATTCACTCATTTTGCTCCGTATGTAGTCACTTGTTGAACTCTCTAAAAGACTAATATTTAGGAATAGAAGGAGTATTTTTGAATTCGTGTCATACATGCATGGTTTGGAAAAACAGATGCACTATACTTATTGGATTGTCGTTGTGTTCATGCGTGTGTGTCTGTGTGTGTGTGTGGTCATATGCTTGATACATACAAAGTTTTCTCACCTCCATGTTGTTCATCTTTTAAATTTGAATTTGCATTGGAAAACTTACTAGGGATACCATGAAATGTGAAATCCACGTTGAGATCACTATATCACAAACTCACTCTAATTCAACAACTCGTCATAAATCAATTACCACGTTGAGATTAGTGTTTGCAAGGAAAATACGGGTATTGTAATACACATAGATTCGTTCGGCAACTTAAAAGGTTCCTTTTGTATTCTCGAATGGTAGGACCCAATGGCGTACCAGCCAGACCTTGGCTCGTGTTGATCCTAAAAAAAAGCGGGCTCGTGTCCTTCGGCGGCGTGCGTGGTACGAACATTAGGCAACCCCATTACCCCAACAAGTCGAGCCTCAGCGTTTCAAGTCGAAATATCTGGCGGCCAGAATTCCAGCCCTAGGAAATTCCCCTCATGTCCCCGGTCCATAATGACTACCGATGAACAACGGAGGGATGCTTTAGTAACTAGACAATGTTACCTACCATGCCAAGCACGGTTCAATTCCCTCGGTCGCCGCTCGTCAAGGTCACCCGTGAACTGCATTGCCTAGTACTACTACTACTACTACTACTACTACTACTACTACTACTACTACTACTACTACTACTACTACTACTACTACTACTACTACTACTACTACTACTCCTACTACTTCTACTACTACGACACCAGGATGAGCACAGAATTGAGCCCGTTTGTTCGTGCCTAGTACTTGAGTTAATATAGCAGGCAATGCACTGGTACGGAGAGATTATCCTTTTACTCTGCATATATAACTTGTCTGAAGTCTAACTAAGCAAAATGTTTGATCAAATCCTTTCTTAAGAAATACAACATGACAGATGTACGGCTTGAAAATTTATTGCATGATGCAGGTTATGATATTGTTTCGAATCCTGGATCTTAAATTTCAGAAAAATCCAAAAGTGAGCATAAATTCTTGAAACTAAGCATGGTCGCGTGATATGGCACAAATATTACTTCGTAAGTTTTTTCTTCAATTTGAGACAAGCTGCTTATGACAAGTTGCACAAATGAAGAGCCAAGGTATTTTGGAAGAAAGACCTGTCACGTTAAGGCGAACCCTTTCACTATTGAAACCGTGGGCGTTTACGTACCGCCACGAGTCCTCGCTTCTCATCGGCAATCGGCAGGTGCCGTCCGAGCAAGCGTGTGAGTCGACGGGAGGCGTGCGAGCAGACCGTTGCGCCGGCTGTCAGGGAGGCGTGCGAGCAGACCGCTGTGCAGGCTCACCGGGAGGCGAGCCCTTTGACCAGGCTCCGCCGCCCACCGTCGTCCCAATTGCTCCTAGTTTTAATGTCGCCGGCGCCGCAGTTTAAAATCAACCCCGCACTACCCGGTACTCCCTCCTTTCCGGTTTATAGGGCTTATCTCAAAATATTATTTTTTCCATTTTATAAGGCTCAATTTTGTTGTTTCCCATCACATGTTCAGATTCCAAGGTAAATTAAATCATTGCATGCAAGTATTAAGAGAAAATTGACCAATGCATGTAATTTATGCATGCATACATTGCAATTAATGCATTGGTAAACATATTTTTTTGAGAAAAACAAGAGCATTAATTGGGTGCTTTTGCAAACTACAAAAAGTATTCCACCACTCACCATCTAACTTGGTTGGTGAGATTTTTGAATTGAGCCTTATAAACCGGAAAGGAGGGAGTATCGCTACAATCCTCTCTCTTCCTCTCCGATTCTCCTGTCGTCTACCTCCAACTAGCCTGACCTAAACGTACGCCATGCCGCATCACGATGGTCTGCCCTTAGTGTACCATGAAGTTTTGGAGGTAGTCCCTAGCAGTTTCACGCTCAAAGTCGCCGAGACTCAAGAAAGACTCATGCATGTAGTACGAATCCGCCACACAGATTTGCTAGACTTCTTCACTGTTCATGATAGAGCTCATATGTAGCGCAAAAAGGCGGACGATTGTAAAATCGAGCCGCCTTGTTAGAAACATCTCAAAGATATGGTCAAACCGCAGGAAAAACACCTCCGCGGGCCGTGTCTCGACGTAGCACTTCCCCTCAGGCACATGAGCCGCGTATGTCGGATATCCTGGATCCTTTGAGGCTAGTAGGCTTTTCTCAGTCGACAGCACATGGTCGTGCAGTCTCCTGAGATCCCCTGATAGTGCCTCCAGTGGTTTCAGCGGTAGCATCGGCTCTCCAGTGAGATGGAACATGGCTGCACCTTTCACGGGTACACGCTCTTCAGAATGCATCGTTTGGCTGCTATGTGCTCTGGCTTGTTTGGAGGCAGCTATCTTCCCCAATCTCTTTCTCTCCTTTTTCTTGGGCACACCTTCTAGACCCTTCCTTAACCCCTGCCCCAGTGTTCCCGGGCTAAGTACTATACGACCCTCGCGCTGGGATAGTTGAGCCTATGTTGAGGCGGCATCTTCAGGCGTGTCCTGTGAGGATTTCATGAAGAGAGACTTTTTGCAATCCCTGCTACGACCTTCCTGCCCGGGCATATCATCCATATCCTCATTAGCAAGCTGATAGCCCGATTCGTCATATGGTTGACTCATCAATTCTATGTCACAGTCATACGCGTTTGTATTGAGGAAATCCATAGGGTCGACCTCCATCTCATCATCCATTCTCTGTTCTATAGGACAAATTACATCAGCCAGCACTATTGCACCCCCTTCATCATGTCGTCCGCCGCTCTCACCCGGCACTACAGGAGCTGGTAATTGCGTAGGCGGGGTGGTGGTCTCCGCACATGCTTGTTGATGTGTGGTTATTGGTGTGCTCTCGGCCGGCTCCAGACGAATAAGATTCTTCGGCCATAGCAGCACCCAACCCTTGCAGCTTCCAATCCACGACGGGGTCTCGTCGTCCGCTCCCACATGCTGTACTGGAGGAGGCAAATCCTCGTGCCCCGATTTCACACTGGACAAGCTAACCCTGAAGTGCCCAGCAGGGATCGGCTGGTTGTGGAACGTGGGTTGCAAGGGGTCCATTATCATCCCCTTTCCCACGTCCACCTTCTGGCCTTTGATCAAGTAGAGTATGGTGCACGGGGTTTCTTTTGCCTGCAAACACATATGTCTGTGGCGTAAAACATCAGAAAGGCAACAAAAATGGAATATTATATATATATATATGTTGGTGCGACATGTAATTACCGTGACGGCGTCGAGCTCAACCAAAGACGAAGGCCCACCAAGCGCGCCAGAGACTGAGGATGGGCTGCTATGAGTGGGAGCGGCTGCGAGAGGAGGCCCAGTTGCGTGAGCAAGTGATGGTGCGATGGTGTTGTTGTTCATGGAGTTGCTCCCGACGAAACTGGGCAACGGGAAATGATGTACCGTCTTGTCTGGATTTTCCTTCGTCCAGTTGATGATAACTGGAACCAAGTTAGTAGGAAAATCATTTCAGCAGGCAGTTACAGCTGCATTGACTGCCTGCTGTAGCAACTCATATTTGTCCTCGGCTGCTTTTTTTGCGTCCTCAGCTGCTTTTTTCTCGACCGCAAGCTTCACCTTCGCGTCGATGTCCGCCTGACTAAACTTCTTTTTCTGCTTCTTGGCCTCTGGGCCCTCGTTGTAAAACACCTTCCACGTGGCGCCATCTCCAGCGCCGTGCACACGACCATATTGCGGCCGCTGGCCCAAAGGGAGTCCCTTAAGTTCGTTCAAGGCCCGGTTGAGAGGGGTGTCCCACTTGGGCCTCATCGGAGAAGTAGGGTTTTCGGCTGCAAGTTGGTGTTGCTTCTCCAGTAGTCTAATCAATTTCCTCGTGATCTTGTCTGTGTAAAAAACCTTTTTCTCCTTGTCCCACTTGTAGCAGGCCCTGATGAAGTCATGCTCCAAGGGGTTGGTGAACTTCGCGAAGGGGTCTGGGAGACCCGCGGCTTCACGTTCCGCGTCCTCCTTATCCCATATGGGCCTTTTACCGAGGTAGCCATGGCTTCCGAGGCGATGCTTCCCCGTGTTCCTTTGCTGAAGGCTCTTGAATTTCGTAGCCTTAGCCTTGGCGTCCTCGGTAGTGCAAGTGTCCTTGAACTTTTCGAACTCCTCTTCCGTAAGTGTCGGATTTTTCTCCAGAATCTTGGACAGGGGTTCCTCAGCCTCAATAGCTCGTTTCACCCTCGATTTCCAGGAGTCCAAATCATTGCTGAACATGCCCATGGCGTGATTGTTAATCTTTTTCATCTTTGGATCATCCCACGGTTGTTCTATGTTATCATCCCGATCGGGGAACTTGAATCTATTGTGCAACTTCGTTAGGAGCAACTGCGTCAAATGTTCTTTGCTCCTTAAGTCATTGTCATTGATGCTCGCGCATTCCCGTAGGATGCATCCTACTTGGTTCCCATAGCACTTGCGAGGTTCTTCCGGCTCTAATGGCTCAAACTTGCCAGGTGCCATCTTTGTGATCACAAGTCATCCAATCCCTAGTTTGTTAGGTTTTCGTATCCTCTGCTTCTTATGCCTCTTTTCGGTACCGGCATCGGCGTCGGTATCTTCCCCGACGGTACCTTCCCCACCGGTCTCGGAGCTGCCATCAGTGCCGGCGCCGCCGGTGTCGGTGTCGGCGTCAGTACCATCATCGAGGCGGACCTGCAAACCTTGCTTAGCAGTCAAAAAGTCGAGGTAGTCTTGTTCACCCTCATAATCCATCTCGTCTGCATCTTGGTCAGAAGGCCCAGTTTCTTCGTTGTTCGACATGTTTCCTATGATTAAGTGTCCTCATTTATTTCTAAAAGTATGAATAAATGAGAAATGAGATAAAAAAGAAATCTATGTGCCAGCACTCGATATGCCAACTATGTAGCACAAATCATGCCTTTATTCATGGGAAATTTCGGCATGACCTTTGCTAAAAAATGGACATATCGAGCGCCTGAAATTCACCGGAACGGAAATGAATCAACATTCCGGCGTAACATAGGCAACTCAGATCATTTACCAAAACATGACATGTCCAAAACATGACATATCCACATATCACATGTCCAGTTCAAATTTGCATATAAATTCAGCAAATTTTGAAACCTATCTAAATTCATAACTAAATAGATAACCTAATTAACATAACTAAAACCTAAGTAAATTAACCCTAGCTAGCAGAGAGAGGGGGGGTGGTTTACAGAGGGTGCAGGGCGAGGAGGCAGGGCCGACGATGGCCGAGGTTGGGAGGGGAGGAAGCAGAGGAGGGAGGCGAGGGCCGACGGGTCGGGGGCGAGCACCGGCGCCGGGAGCGAGCGCGCCTGGGTCGGGGGCGGCGGGGTCGGGGGCGGCGGGGTCGGGGGCAAGCGCGCCGGGGTCGGGGGCGAGCGCGCCGAGGTCAGGGGCGGGCGCGGCGGTGCGACGGGGCCGGGGAAGAGAGAGTGGGGATTTGGGGGAAAAGAGGCGGGATGAAGCAGGGAGAGGGAGAATTTTGGGTTAAGTGGACGTAGCAGTAGCGCGTTTACACGAAACGCGCTACTACTACCTTGACTAGCTGTGGCGGTTTTCTGCAGAAACCGCTACTGCTACCTTGACTAGCTGTAGCGATTTTCTACAGAAACCGCTACTGCTACCTTGACTAGCTGTAGCTCTTTTTCACTAAAGCGCTACTGCTATAACCAGTTTCCCTTTTTTCTTTTCCTCAGCATAATAGGAACATATATATTACATCATTGGACCCTTGCATAATAATGGCTAAGTGTGTATACAAAATAGGAACATATATATATATATATTACATCATTGGACCCATGCATAATAATTGCTAATTAAGTGTGTATACAAAATAGGAACATATATATATATATATAACATCATTTGACCGATTCCTCAGCGCTGACGTTTTCGTTTTTGAGTCAGCTTCTTTCCCTTCTTGTTCGTCGAAGAATAATGGAGCCCCTCATTGTGACTTTGCCTTTTCCATGGAGCACGATTTTTATTTGGTAATGTAGTATTGATTCTTCTTTTGACGTATACTTCATCATCATCGTCATCTTCCCTCATTGGGTTGCCGTACTGATCATAGTCTTCCTCGTTGGCGACTCCATCCATTCCAATGATGTTTCTTTTGCCTTTCCTCACGACAACATGACTAGGATTGCATGGGTCGGTTATGAAGAAGCATTGTGTCACGTGCTTAGCGTGTACCCATGGCTCGTTTTTTGCGATAGCGTTCACGGAGCGCTCTTGGCGTCGGGTATAGTCATGGTAGTGAAAATCCGGCTTTCTCTTTCGACATTCTTAGCCCATCTGACACGGAACATCGTCGTGTTGTGCAGTCCAGAGTAGTCAAGCTCCCAGATCTCCTCGACCCTTCCATAAAATCATTCAGTTGCGCCGTTGTCGCTGCCGGTCATGCATTCCATCGTCACCCCTGAGTTCTGATATTCATCACTGTCCATATCTTTGGCCTCCGTGTAGAACGTGTATCCGTTGATATCATATGCCTGATAGGTTATGAGGTTGGGCGAGGGGCCATGTGCTAAGGCATATATGAGCAATCCGTCCTTAGAGCCCTCCTCCGGGGGATTAGCAATAATATGCTCTTTGAACCAATGCAGGAAAGTGGAGTTGTGCTCTCTAGTAACTTCGGCGTCCGTCCTGCATACCCCCGGTCATGATACTTCTTTGCGATAATTTCTTTGTGCAGTACCACGAAAGGATCTACCTCGTCTAGGTGTTGTAGCACTACCAAGTTTGCTCTGTCAAAGTCGCTGCGTCGATCTGAGTATGCCACGTGCAGTTCCCTGCGACCGTTGCAGTGACCTTCTCCTTCGAGCCTCCCATCGTGCTTGTTAACGGGCAAACCAACACTAACACCAGGCGGCTGGTCTGCGCCATATAGAAAATTCTCACAGAAAGAGATGCACTCTTGTGTCAAATAGCCCTGGACGATGCTTCCATCCGGACGGGACATGTTATAAACGAATCCTTTGATGATCCCATTCATCCTCTCAAACGGCATCATGTTGTGCAGGAATGACGGCCCCAGGTCTATTATGTCATCCACAATATGGACACAC